>NW_028261395.1:43042143-43302143 GCF_051295495.1 Thamnophis sirtalis
CCTGAAGGCAGGACAAGAAGCAATGGATGAAAACTAATCAAGGAAAGAAGCAACCTAGAACTAAGGAGAAACTTCCTAACCGTGAGGGCAATTAACCAATGGAACAGCTTGCCACCAGAAGTTGCAGGCGCTCCATCACTGAAGATCTTTAAGAAGAGAATGGACAGCCATCTTGTCTGAAATGGTGTAGGGTTTCCTGCCTAAGCAGGGGGTTGGACTAGAAGACCTCCAAGGTCCCTTCCAACTCTGTTATTCTATGAGATCCCAGGACTGAAATAGAGGGAGGCTCAAGTCCATGGGATGTCAGGTCTTCTTCATTTGATCCATAAATCGTGGGGGGCACAAGGGCTGGCCGAGGCTCTAAGGAGGGGGAATCATCTAGGTCCCAGTGGGGCTTTTAGCCTAGAAGGCCTCAGTTGCTGGCGGCCATTTGAAGGCCCTCGGACCAAAATCCATCAGAAAACCTGGGACTCCATTGGCTCAAGTGACTGGAGGCGGAGCGGCTGGAAATGGCTTCATCTTTCTCTCTTCTGTTCTGTTAAATCAGGTATTCCTTTCCTAAGGATGTCTCAATGGTTCTTTATAGTAGGTCTGCTGGATATGCCTCAGTCAGCTCATGACCTCAAACCCTACATGGTTTCAGGATTGGGAACTAGGCCTCACTTGCTTCCCTCAGCCCACTAGGTTTCAGGCCTGCAGTCTAGGCCTCAGTCGTGTCCTTCAACCCTCCAGGCTTCAAGCCTTCTGACTAGGCCTCAGTCATGTCTCTCAGCCCACCAGGCTTCAGGCCTTCTGACTAGGCCTCAATCATGTCTCTCAGCCCACCAGGTTTCAGGCCTCAGTCGTGTTCCTCAGCCCTCCAGGTTTCAAGCCTTCTGACTAGGCCTCAGTCATATCTCTCAGCCCACCAGGCTTCAGGCCTTCTGACTAGGCCTCAGTCATGTCACTCAGCCCACTAGGCTTCAGGCCTTCTGACTAGGCCTCAGTCGTGTTCCTCAGCCCTCTAGGCTTCAAGTCTTCTGACTAGGCCTCAGTCGTGTTCCTCAGTCCTCCAGGCTTCAAGCCTTCTGACTAGGCCTCAATAATATCTCACAGCCCACCAGGCTTCAGGCCTTCTGACTAGCCTCAGTCGTGTTCCTCAGCCCTCCAGGCTTCAAGCCTTCTGACTAGGCCTCAGTCATGTCACTCAGCCCACTAGGCTTCAGGCCTTCTGACTAGGCCTCAGTCATGTTCCTCAGCCCTCTAGGCTTCAAGTCTTCTGACTAGGCCTCAGTCGTGTTCCTCAGTCCTCCAGGCTTCAAGCCTTCTGACTAGGCCTCAGCCATGTCTCTCAGCCCACCAGGCTTCAGGCCTTCTGACTAGGCCTTCAGATTGATTTTATTCCTTGCCAAAGATGTCCCACCAAGCAGACATTTCTATTTTTCTTTCCACAGTTCTCAACATTGCCATTGCATGAGTTAGGAAAGCAGCAGAGATGTCCAGGTAAGCCAGGTGCAATTCCAAGAAAGAAGGAATGGGTGTATCTATTCTTTCTATCTATCTATCTATCTATCTATCTATCTATCTATCTATCTATCTATCTATCTATCTATCTATCTATCTATCTATCTATCTATCTATAAAAATGGCTGTGTATGTGTGCATATGTTCCAGCATTTTCAACCAAATTTGGTACACAGAAGACACGCTCTGGGAAAAAATATTGTGGAGGCAAGACACCCCTAAAACCCCTCGGGGTGTGTGTTGTTAAGATACAGCCTGTTGTGCCTTAAAGTGGCTTCTACTGTACTGTAAAATGGCTTCTACTTTACTCTTATAAAATGACTTCTACTGTACTGCTATGAAATGGCTTTTACCGTACAGCGCAGTGGAGTTGCCATGGTGACGGCTTCATAGTACTTCACAAGGAGGTTCCCTCTGGAAAGAGGAAAAATCCAATATTAGAAATTACATTTGGTCCGGACATTTCCCCCCTATAAATAAATACCCGGGCAACGCCAGGTTATCAGCTAGTTTTATATATTTTTCCATTTACTCCCAATATTTGACTTGCATGGGTTTGTACCAGGTGTTCCACTGTAAATGGATGCTTCGCTGTTGGTAGCTTAGCCTGGTTTCCAAATGCATGTATGATTGGTGAACCATGGTTAGCGGCATTACATGGTACAAACCCAGCCAAACCCTGGTGTAGTGGATACAGACAGTCCTCAACGTACGACCAAAATGTTGCTAACTGAGAAATTTGTTGCGTGACTTTTGCCCCATTTGATGACTTTTGTTGCCACATTTGTTAAGTGAGTCATTGCAGTTGTTAAATTAGAAATGGTTTTGAAATGAATCTGGCTTCCCCCGTTGATTTTGCTTGCCGGAGGGTCGCAAAAGAGGATCACGTGACCCCAGGACAATGCGGACGTCATAAATACGAGTCAATTGCCAAGCTGAATGTGTCCATGGGGATGCTGTAACGGTCAGAAGTGTGAAAAATGGTCGTAAGTCACTTTTTTTCATTGTGCCATTGTGGCTTCGGTCACGAAATGATACAGATACAGATTAACAGAGTTGGAAGGGACCTTATAGGTCATCTAGTCCAACCCACCCACCCGCCCAAGCAGACCCTACACCATTTCTAGAGCCGAGGTGGCGCAGTGGTTAGGGTGCAGTACTGCAGGCCACTTCAGCTGACTGTTATCTGCAGTTCAGCGGTTCTAATCTCACCGGCTCAAGGTTGACTCAGCCTTCCATCCTTCCGAGGTGGGTGAAATGAGGACCCAGACTGTGGGGGCGATATGCTGACTCTGTAAACCGCTTAGAGAGGGCTGAAAGCCCTATGAAGCGGCATATAAGTCTAACTGCTATTGCTATTGCTATTTCTAAATGGACTGAGTCGAGAGCTACCTGTATACAGTTTGTTTCGAAAACACTGGGTCCTTCAAGATCGCTGTTGCAATCCCACCAAATGAATGCTTGGCGCATGCCCCACTTTGCAGAAAACAAGAACTCCCTCAAAGAACATTGAAACCGGGCACGGTCTCTTTAACGGGAAAGACTCCAGGGTCTTCATTTATCCCAGTCCAAATCGTAATATTTAGTCATTCAGCCTTGGGCGAACTTTTGAGTGGATCAGCTTCGTGGAACTGCTTCTGGATACGCTCGTTCCCTGCTGATTGAAGCCAATTTGTGATTCGTTGACCTTTCTCTCTAAGCAAATACATTATCGGTCTCCCACTTCCGTGTAATCAGAGTTTTGTTTATGCCTTCTCTTTCATCTTTGGGCCTCTGGCCTTTTTTTTATTTCCTCATAGCCATCAAAGAGCAATTTTCTTGTCTTTTGTCAGCTAAATGGGCTGTAACAGAGACTTGAAAACAAAGGAAATCAGTGACATCCGGGTTTTTTTTCGGGGCACCCGTGAGATATGCTTTCCCCTGGTCACCTCCACAAAATTTATCAGTGTGGAAATGTGATTTTTTCAGATGGGTGGCTTCTTCTGCTCTGCCATTTCGCAGGGAGAGTTGCAATCTGCCCCCTTTGTTTAACCAGACAGTTAACTAACCAAACAGCGGGCTTACAGAGCGATCTATGAAAAATGTTACTCCATCCAAATGTTCTGGAAGAGCAAAACCCAATTTTATTGACGTCCGGCGGTCCAGTTTGCAACTCACTTCAAAAAACTGAATGCAGTAACAGATATACAGAACAAAAGGCAAAGGTATAGGTTCCCCTCGCACATATGTGCTAGCTGTTCCCGACTCTAGGGGGTGGTGCTCATCTCCGTTCCAAAGCCGAAGAACCAGCACTGTCCGAAGACGTCTCCGTGGCATGATTAAATCCCAAAGGCGCATGGAGCGCTGTTCCCTTCCCACCAAAGGTGGTCCCTATTTTTCTACTTGCATTTTTACATGCGTTCGAACTGCTAGTTTGGCAGAAGCTGGGACGAGTCACGGGAGCTCCCTCCGTTACGCAGCGCTAGGGATTCGAACCACCGAACTGCCGACCTTTCTGATCAACAAGCTCAGCGTCGTAGCCACCGAGCCACACGCTTGCACAACTTTCGGGAATTAAGAGAAAAGTGTGCGTAAAATATACCTTCCAGGAGAAGATATTTATGCAATTTAAAAATTCTTAGCAAATGAAATTTGAAAGATGGCTTCACCCAAGTCGCTTAATTGCTCCAAAAATACAAACCCTGGAGATGTAAATAAAACATGGGATATTGTCTGTTTGCCCAAGATTAATCTCCCAGTGGATTTTACGGCTGCCTTTATTTTGCCTTCCACCAAAGAGATATTGTACTGGGGCATCTATTCACTGCCTTGCATGGTTAGCAACGGAGACTGTATAACAAAATGTTCCCCAGACCACAAACAGTTTATTGTGGAATGTTTCCAGTATTTGGGTTGGCTCTGATTTTCACCTATGCTGGGATTTTGGGTTACGAATCTATTTACTAAGCTCTGAGAATCAGGTAGTTCTAACCTCTCCCCTCTTGTTGATCTATTTCTGGGAAAAGAACAACATGGAAATCTTTTTTGTAAAAGGGTGGAGGCAGCAGGCAAGCAAGAACTTTTCCATTTTTAGCAGTTTCCTTGGTGGCAGATTTGAACCTATCTATGACAGTGTGAGCTTACCTTTTTGCCATTGCGTGCCAAAAGTGGGGGACAGTGCAGGAGGGTCGTACGCGGGCGTGCCCACACCCATAATTCTATGTGTGCGACCCCCCCTCACCGCCCTCCCCCCGCTTTTGACATGCGATGGACCTGTTTTTTCGCCCTCCCTAGGCTGCAGAGGCTTTCTAGGAGCCTAGGGAGGGCGAAAACGGCCTCCCCCCACCCCCAGGCTCTCCGGAGGCTTCAGTCCGTTCCTGAAACGGTGCAGGGTCTCCTGCTTGGGCAGGGGGTTGGACTAGATGACCTATAAGGTCCCTTCCAGCTCTGTTAATCTGTAAGACGATAACTTGACAGCTGTTTTTAATGTTTTCCCTCCCAAAATACCTGGATGTTGGGTCATTGGGAGGTTCTGGTGCTGGTGATGGGAGTAGCGATTACCAGTGCTATCTGCTTTTTTTTTTTTTTTATGGAAAACAAGTTTTGAGGGGTGATGGTGCAAGGAATAAAATGAAAAGAAAAAGAAAATTCTGCAGAGTTTATGTGCCCTAATTTAGCTGACTTCTCAGAATTGTAACCCTGCCTCTTGCAACACCAAAATGAAAATTGGGCTGTTTGGAATTCCAGCTCTGGCTTAACCAGAAGTGATATATTATTCAGAAACAAAAGAGAATAAAAATATTCAAGAGGGAGGAAACGCATGAAGCAACAGAAAGGAAACGAACCTCAGTATTTTCCTCCATCAAACTGACCTGCCTTTTGGGCAACATGCTTCTTTTCAGGTGTGGAAAAAAAAGGATGCACAATGAGGAGGGTGCACCCTTTTTTAGCCACACTCAGAAAGAAGCATGTTACACACAAACACAAATCTATTCGATAAAAGACTATCGATACTGTACCAAGGGGAATGCCTAATGACAACTTCTACACTCCAAAATTTAAGAACATTTACAGATAAGGCCACCCCCTTTCCTCTTTCTGGATTTGACCCTTCGTTTTTCAAGTTTTCCTTCCGTTGTCGGTGGCTATCTGGATGTCCTCTAATGTTTTGATTGCAACAGCATTCTCCCTTCCTGCGGGAAAAACACGAAAAACACGCTCATTATTAGGGTTTAACAGCTTTCTTCAGCTCGATCTATCAGATTCTTCTAGCGTGGCTAGTTTTCCTTTTTTTTTTTTCCTTTTTTGCCTAATTACTTGCATAGGGATTATTTTTTTATGCTGTTTACATTGTTTGTATTTTTTGTCGTGAATTGCACCAGTGAGGCTAAAACCAATTTCGTTGTATACATCAGTGATTCCCAAACTTGGCAACTTTAAGACTTGTGGACTTCAACTTCCAGAATTCTCCAGCCAGCAGAGCTGGCTGGAGAATTCTGGGAGTTGAAGACCACAAGTCTTAAAGTTGCCAAGTTTGGGAACCACTGGTATACATGATGTTCAATGACAATAAAGGCTAAACTTAAAGAGACCTGAGCCTTCACACACAGCTTCTACTGACCAGATGTAGAGTAGAGAACCGCTTAATGCGTTTTTATCGTTCTCCTTTTGAGGCTGTTTCATCTGTGTTTTGTAACATTACACACACACACACACACACACACACACACACACACACACTCATCTATCCTCCCTGTTTATTTTAGAAACAACAAGACAAGAATTTGGCTGTGGGTGAGGTTTCTTGGGCCTTTTTTTTTTTCCTTTAAAGAGGGGGTAATTAGGGCTCCTTCCATGGCTAATTAAGTGCTATCCGGTGAACACAAACAAAATTTCCTGGAATGACTGTCGGCTGATTTAGGGTTTGCGCAAATGCAAGGGCTCCTTTTGTGCGTCTCTCAGTGCCCTTCCCTCAGGGATCTGGCTGCCTTTCACCAGTGTTTTCTTACCCCATGCTTCCAGGGGAAAGGGGGCGAGGAGGGGAGAGGGTCAATGACAATACGCCTCTTAAAAGTTGCTGCCAAACACACAGGGGCTGAGACATTTCCACAGGGCAAACCCAATAGCATTGGAGAGCAGCAGAGTAGAGTAGAATAGAATAGAACAGAGAAGAGAATAGAGGAATAGAATAGAATAGAGAAAAAATGCAAAATAGAGAATAGAATAGAATATAGGAATAGAATAGAAAATAGGAATAGAATAGAATATGGGAATAGAAAAGAAAATAGGAATAGAATAAAGAAAAACCGTGACCCGACAAATGCGCGCACAACAAAAGCGTGCTGACAAAAGCGTGGCGCTAAAATTGTGACGTCATCAACGCAATGTCATCAACGTGCCGACAACAGCGTGCCGACAGAAGCGCGATTTAAGTTAAGGGTTAGGGTTAGGGTTAGGTTTACAGCACGCTTCTGTCGCCGCGCTGTTGTCGCCGCACTTCAGCGCTCATTCGTCGGCATGCTTTAGAACTCGCGGTTTTGTCACCATGGTTTAGTTGGGCGCGCTTTTGTCGTTCACCCTTTTGTCGGTGAACCGAGAAAAATGCAGAAGAGCGGAGAAGAGAATGTAGGAATAGAAGAGAATATAGGAATAGAATAGAAAATAGGAATATAAAAGAATAGAGAAGAGAATATAGGAATAGAATAGAAAATAGGAATAGAATAGAGAAAAGAAGAGAATATAGGAATAGAATAGAAAATAGGAATAGAATAGAATAGAAAAATTCAGAATAGAGAAGAGACTATAGGAATAGAATAGAAAATAGGGACAGGACAGGATAGGATAGGATAAGAATAGGATAAGAATAGGATAAGAATCGGAAAGGAATGGAATGGCGTAGCGTAGCTTAGAGTAAAATAGAGAAAAATGCAGAATAGAGGAGAAGAGAAGAAAACAAGAGAAGGGAATATAGGAATAGAAGAGAAAATAGGGATAGAATAGAATAGAAAACAGAATAGAATAGAATTCAGATGTGTGCATTCCTGTCCATATAATTTCCCCCGCTTCCATTCCATCGGGCTGATTCTCAGAGGCTACCTGGAAAAGTCCCTGCAGTTTTCTTGGCAAAGTTTTCTAGAAATGCCTCCTTCCTAGGGCCGAGAGAGACAGTGCCTCGGTCAAGGTCACCCAGCTGGCTTTGTGCCTAAGGTGGAACAAGAACTCCCACTCTCCTGCCTGCGGCCTTAACCACAATACCAAACTGCCTCTCTCCCATATCATTTATACTCATCTGAACGAGCGTGCAAAATGCATTCCGTGCTGAGAAGACATAAACTCCGTGCGCAGGGCTGAGTTAAGCCATAACATGGTTTGTTGGCTGTTGGCTCGGTGCAACAAATAAACCCAGTCCTTGTGGATTATACCTGACAGCTATTGCGCTTCAGTGAGAACCCAGGCCATCCAATCTGTGGCTTAAAATGAGCGAGCCCCATTGCCTCGCTGCACCGGCGTTCTATGTGGGTCAGTCAGTCCCTCATAAGTGGATGCCGTTTCCTGGTCCACTTTCCGCACTGATCCAAAGAGTGCTCTGGATGGCCCCTGGGAATCTGGGGTCCAGCTGGCGCGTCAATCATTCCCACCCTGAGGTCCATATTAGGCTCAGCACCAGACTGGAAAATGATATTTCAAGTGGGACACAGTGGGGGTTCTCCAAGTGTTGTGGCCAAGGTCCCTGCTGGTATTTGAGCTTTATTGCCTTACGTGTGCCTTTGCCATAGACCAACACGTTCCCCTTCAACGACGGAGCTGCTTTTTCAAAAACTCATGGAGGAGACAGGTTTAAAAAAACTCTTGGCAGAGCCATTTCTGGCTGACCGACTAGAAAGCTTGTAAGATGAGTACGCAAACCCACCACAGCTGAAGATGGGCACAGAACAGAAGGACTGTGAATACCTCACTGGAGGAAGAGGTGATCTCACCCCTAGCAAGGCAGGGCTGCTGAATTTATCCTTGTTTGTTTAGTGTTGTAACCTGCCGGCGGCCAGGGGAGCTGGCAACAGATTTGGACAGTGAGGAGGTGGGAAGGAAAATGGGCCAGTCCTGGAGTCTGGGGAAGGCTCTGATGAGGGCTCTGTGTCGGAGGCAGAGAAGGGGCCAGGGCCGTATGCCAGTTATCAGCTGCCTTCAGAGTCAGACATCAGTGAGGCAGAAGAACAGCTGGAGCCTGTTCCCAGTGTGTGCATGCGCAGAGTTGCCAGATGAAGGGAACAGCTAAAGAACGGGTCAACTTGGGAGTAAGGCAGTGATGGGATTCAGCCAGTTCGCACCACTTCAGGAGAACCGGTTGGTAACTTTCTAAGCAGTTTGGTGAACTGGTTGTTGGAAGAAATCATTAGGGCAGAGAACCGGTTGTTAAATTATTTGAATCCCACCACTGGAGTAAGGCCACAGGTGGATGATGAATGGCCCCTCCCAGAGGGAATAAAAGAGAAGAGAAAGGGGAGTGGAGTTTGCAGGAGACCATTAGTTCGCTTCATTGGTTCATGACTCTCCGAGGCTCCTTGCCAAGTTCTGCAAATATCGGCCTGGCAACTCTCCAAGCCAGATAAGGTCTGTGACCATAAATCCTCCCTTGAAAGATTTTGCTGGATGTAAAAGAGCAGAATTCACAGTCAATTAATAAAGGGTTTTTTGTCGCGACCAGGAGTTTGCTTCGTGCTCTTGGGAAGCCTTGGTCAGAACACTTATTAACTGGGGAAATTCTCAATGGGGTGGGGGGAATAAAAGGACAGAGGAACCGATTTAGCATTTACAGTGCTGAAAACATAGGCAGATTTGCAGAGTAAATCTTTGACTTCACACAAGGCCAAAGAGTGTTGCCAAAGAGTTCGCTTATGCAGGTAATGAGATAAGACACCGGCTCCATATGACATAGTGGATTACTTCGCCTGATCTTTCTGCGCATTTCTGTTCTCTCCGTCAGCAAATGATCTTCATTTGGCTCACAACCCAACACCGAGAAACTCTGTTTTTTTTAATGTCCCAAACATGTCTGCCAAAGGGAACATCAATAACTCCTTTAAATGCTGGGATGTAGCTTGCAATTCAACATGCGTGTACAAGTTTACACGCATGAAGAGAGCGCTTGTGCAAAACCCCACAGATTAGAGAAGCCTACGTATTTTTTTCCTCTTAACTAATCTATAAACCTAGAGGAGAAAGGGTGGGAAAATGAAAAAAACAAGACAAGCAGCGAAGCAAAACTGGTTTTCCATCATCCTCGTGAAAGACTAACAATATCACAAAGAGTCCATCCTCTCACCCAGATATTTTTCCTTACTTGAAATCTGGCTCTCTAGCTGGTTGACTCCAGATGTTACAGATAAAGTGTTTTTCTGGTGAGCCTTTCCACTAATTAGTGGTCTCGCTTGCCTAAAACAAAGGAGAAACAAAGGAGATCCAAATCGTTTGAACAGCTGAGTTTAGCTTCCTTTTTAATTTCTTGGAATCATCATCATCTTTTAACGACCCCATAATCCTTTGCGGGGTCTAGGCAACTGAATGGAGCTAGCAGAGTGTTTACTGGCCAGATGCCCTTCTTGTCATCAATGCAGAGTTTTGTTCAGCAGTTAGATTCTCATTGTGCCCAGAGAGAGAAATATCTGCCTCTACCTAGGATCGAACTCACAGCCTCTTGATTGTAAGGCGAGAGCTCCACCTCTAGGCCACCGCACCAGTCCTCCCTTTTAATTTCTTGGAATGATCATGCAAAATTAAAATGGGAGGTTAATCGAGCCATTTAACCAAAATTAAATAGCGCAGCATGAGAGTGATGGGGTAATGACAATACCAGATGTTGCCTTGGTCCTGCCAGTGAGTGAGGTGAGAATCAGTGGTCATGGCCTAGGAGGAGGTGGAGGAGGAGGGAGAGGGAGTAGTGGTGGTGGTGGTAGTAACGGTATTGTCACCCAGGAAATCTTTAAGTGGCCTTCACAACCACACAACCAAGAGTGGGCCATGAATCACCTGGGTAGAATCCAAGGCTTAGAACATCTTCCATGTCTACTGAACAACTCAAACCAAGGGCTCAGTTGTTCAGGTGTCACTGAATAGTAAACCTATTGGACATGGCCAATGTCAAGGAAGGTAGATGTACAGGTCAACAATATCTAGAGAGCCATCTGTACTTTCTTAGCTCTTCCATTTCTTTTGGGGGTCATGGAGTACATCTTTGTACTCCACTTGGAACCCTGACACCATCGGCTTTCTACTCTTGATGTAAACTCTAGTAGAGGGACCAATTTTGGCAGAAGATCTTCACCATACTGGATGCACCAAGACACGAAGGCAAAACTGCCTATATTTGTGTCTTGGTAGAAGCTTATGTTTTGCCCTCAGTGATCCCATATTTGAGGCTCGACAGATGACTGAGATGCCGAAACACAGACAAGAAAACAGAAATCAAACTCTTCAGGTTTTGAGTTTCCAGACGATAGTAAGCCTGATCCTCTCCTTCTCCATAACTTGCTCAAATCCCTCCACGCTGGAGTGAAAACGTCAAGAGTGTTGAGTGTTGAGCTTTCTAAGCTGACTGAGACGATTAATGAGGAGGAACATTTGAGCTGCCAAGAATAATTGAATAACAGGAAAGCACAAGCCTCCTTGCAGAGGGGCAGATGTCACTTGTTTTGGTTTCAAGAGGGAAGGGGAATAGCTTTACACCTTGGGAGGCTAGTCAAAGCTGTTCTGTTGAGGAAGACCAACAAGGAGACTTCAGTTACCTCCTCTGTCCACCTGCGTAGTACTCTGGAGGTGTTATCCCATATAAAGACCTCCCCGGTTACAACCACCAATGTTTGTTGGATCAACATGTGGCCACCAAGTGTGATCCCTCACAACACACTTCTAGTTGGCCAGAATCCTTCTAAATGGATGTGTGGGCCTTCACTCGGGTCCCTCTGGTGTGAATCGATGCTGTCCTTGAACTGAACAACATCTCTCTGTTCATCATCAGGCGAATTCTTGGACAAGACAATCATCATCATCATCTTCTTCTTTTTCTTTTTCTTCCTTCCTTCCTTCCTTCCTTCCTTCCTTCCTTCCTTCCTTCCTCCCTTCCTCCCTTCCTCCCTTCCTCCCTTCCTCCTTCTTCCTTCTTCCTCCTCCTCCTCCTTCTTCTGCCATATCCGTCATCAGACATTGGCGATCCTGTTGGCCATCCTATTTTTATCAACAACTGCACAAAAAAGTGCTCTTGAGTTTTGTCCAAACCGGTCCCTGAGATTTTGAAGCCATGATGTTCTTCTTCCTGGACCTCATTTGCCTTCAATCTTTCCCTGGA
Organism: Thamnophis sirtalis; assembly: GCF_051295495.1. Taxonomy (NCBI): domain Eukaryota; kingdom Metazoa; phylum Chordata; class Lepidosauria; order Squamata; family Natricidae; genus Thamnophis; species Thamnophis sirtalis. The sequence goes on from NW_028261395.1 coordinate 43,053,965, forward strand.
GCATTAAGTGAAGGATGCCGTATTTTTCCGGGTGTCGCATCGCATGTCCAAAATATTCTTTTTAGCAAACACAGTCTAAAATGTCTTAAAACAAAGCAGAAAAAAAAAAAAGGTCGATAAGATCTCTACGTTGAACTCAGCTTCTTACTGTTACCCAAACTTTAAACAGTTTAAGTTATTGCTAATCTTAAGCATAGGCTATCTAGAGTTTCTTAGTCCCATATTTGCTTTGTGTATAATCAATCCATTTTTTCCAGTCTCGTTTATATCTCTCGTATCTCATTTTGGATAAAAATATGGTGGATCCTGCAAAATATCTTCAAAAGAAGGATAAAATTCACCCCTCAGTTGTTTTTACTAGGTATATGTACTGACTTTACAGCGGTAGAGATTAACTTGGTTCTGTACTTAATAACGGCAGCAAGACTGTTGGTGGCGCAATACTGGAAGAAGAAAGACGTGCCTACAACTCAAGAATGGACTTTGAAAGTTATAAACTTAGCCGAAATGGCAAAAATTTCAGCATATCTTAAAGAACATTCATGTCCAAAATATTCTAACTTTCACTTTTTGGTGGTTGGTGGTTTTGATGATTTCCCTTGGCTTTCCCAGGTGGCTTATCACCTCCTCATTCCTGATTTTGTCCACCCAGCTAATACTTACCAGCCACCCGTAAATCCACATTTCAAATGCTACAAAGAGAGCCATGAAGGTCCCAGTTCTGGAAACAAGGAAATTGGGTTCGAAAATGGACATACTGAGTTAGATGGCTACACATCTATTCACACACTGTCACAAAGATCTGTGCATGCCTGAAGGAACAATAAAGCATTTTTGGGGCTGTTCAAGGCCATCTGCATGCTTATTCATACATGGCCAATGCTCTGTTCTTCATATGCTCTTCAACAATCCTTTTCCAAAGTCCTAACGATTCTGCGATTCTTACCGCAGAGAGTTCCCGCTGAGCATGTTTGGTATGAAATGGCTGGGGAGACCTTTAGCAGCTCTCCAAGGTGCTTGGTTTCCACCAACGGTGGGAATCTCTTCTGACCGAGGCTTCCCAAGAGCATGAAGCAAACTCCTGGTCCCAACAAAAAAACCTTTTATTAATTGACTGTGAATTCTGCTTTTTCACATCCAGCAAAATCTTTCGAGGGAGGATTTACAGTCACAGACCTTATCTGGTTTGGAGAGCTGCCAGGCCGATATTTGCAGAACTTGGCAAGGAGCCTCGGAGAGTCATGAACCAATGAAGGGAACTAATGGTCTCCTGAAAACTCCACTCTCCTTTTGCTCCTCTTTTATCTCCTATGGGAGGGGCCATTCATCATCCACCTGTGGCCTTACTCCCAAGTCAACCCCTGTTCTTTAGCTGTTCCCTTCGTCTGGCAACTCTGTGCATACTGGGAACAGGCTCCAGCTGTTTGTCTGCCTCACTGATGTCCAATTCTGAAGGCGGCTGATAACTGGCATATGGCCCTGGCCCCCTCTCTGCCTCTGACACTCATCAGAGCCTTCCCCAGACTCCAGGGCTGGCCCATGTTCCCCCCCAACCCCCTCACTGTCCGAATCTGTTGCCAGTTCCACTGGCCACTGGAGAGCCACAACAGAAACATTGTCCTAGGTGGAAGGGTAGGAAGCTACTTATCCCGGGTTAGACAATGACCTTACAGAAGCAAGGAGGGATTGCATCCAGACCCACTCGAAAGCTGAGGTAGATCAGATTTCTCACTTTGCCACAAGTGCTGATTTTAATTCAAAACACCCCCAAAGATTTGATTTGTATTTATATACATTTGTAAAAGAGAGAGAGACAGACAGACACACAGACAGATACAGAGAGAGACAGAGAGAGACAGAGACATGGGGCGAACCAACATGTCGTTGTGTTGGAAATGCATCTTCTGATAGAAGAAATCATACGTGAGCCTTCACTGGGAGCAAGCGAAGAAGCTTTCACTCTTGTCGTCTTCTTTTCACAAACTTTTCGAGAGACCCCCGTTATTCACTGCAGCATTTTGCATTCCACTCGCCCCCCACCCCCCGATGACATCTCCAGAAGCAGCAGGGGATTAAATTAATTTGTGTAAACATTACTCATCCTACACCCCCTCCCTCCCTCCCTCCCTCCCCAGCAGACAGAGAGACGGGACACCTTGATGATTGGAGCCGAGCCGGCTGAAAGAGCAATGAAGCAAGATATCTCCTGGCTCAAGTCAAGGATGGATATCTGTTGTGACACCCAATGTCTGTCCCGGAATCATCGTCTCCATCTCGTCCGTCCCCCCCCAGTTCCCACCCTTGTCTCTCTTCGCCACATGTCAAAAGAAGAGATGTTAAGCAGAGCAAAGACGTGTCAAGATTGTATCTCCTCCAGGCAGTATATTCACTGGGACCTTCTCAAGCTGCCATGGTCCCATCAGGCTGTGGTAGAAGGAATGAAAGCATTTAGATTTCCTTCTCTTCACTCAAATGACAAGTACCCTTCTTTTCAAATTCCTATTCCGTCCCCCCTGCCTTTCTGATCATAACTTTAAGAGCTAGTACTTTTTTAAAAAAATCCCTCTTCCTAGGGATGCTGGGAAGTGTAGTTTAATAATGTCCGGTTTTCTTCCTCTGTTATCAGCCACGTGACCAGGGTTGGTGCCAAAGGGCATGTTATCGGAGGGAAGTGGCAAGACTTCAACTCAATCTCAAAAAAAAAAAGTCCACTTGTTGAAGCCATCTGAGTCTTGCTTGACCAGAGTTATTTATTTATTTATTTAGTTTGTCAAACATGTACAAGATAACAGGTATAAACAGTATAAACATGGACATGAACCAAGGAAATGAGTGCAAATGAATGGGGACAGTAGGACAGGAACGGTAGGCACGATGGTGCGCTTATGCACGCCCCCTTTTACGGACCTCTTAGGAATGGGGTGAGATCAGAGGTGGGTTCCTACCAGTTCGCACCTATTCGGTAGAACCGGTTCATCAAATCTACCGAACCAGTTAGAAGAGGTTCCACCAGTGGACCCGGAAAGCAGGCCACACCTACAGAAGAGGTTCCAAAAGTTTTTGAAACCCACCACTGGGTGAGATCCAGGGTAGACAGTTTAAGGTTGAAGCTTTGGGGGTTTGAGGATGTAACAACGGAGTCAGGTAGCGCATTCCTGGCGTCGACCGCTCTGTTGCAGTTAGGCTGTACACCGCCTGTAAAGAAAACCCTCCATTCTGAAAGGCCGTCTAGCCTTGGTTTAGATGGGGAGGAACCACTGCTCTGCTGGCCGTCCTTGACAGGTCTGATTAATGAGCCCTCCGGTTTGCAAGTCACCCATCCAAATTTCCTCTCAAGCATGAACAAATGAGTTATCAACCGAGAAGTTGGTGGGCTCCCAGCAATCTCTCTCCTTTCGCCCTTCGTCTACAAAGAGCAGCGTGGCTCCACCGAGTCTCTATGCATTGTTGTGATTGAAAAACGCAACATAAACTCACGGTATTATTATAGACTTTCAAGTGATCTTAATGTAAACGAAGCAAAACGTCGCCAAGAGTAGCGCAGCCTGGACCGACCGTGCAATCCGAGTTCTCATAAATAAGAAACTGTCGAGAGCCCAAACCGTCTGTCTGAAAGACTTCTGTGGAAGCAGAAAGAGATAGAGTTTCAGCCCCAATTTTCCATGCAGGAAGAAAGGACTCGTTTCTGAGTAGAGTTGGGGAAAAACTCCACGCACACGGAAAGCGATTCCCAAACGGAGCCATTTTCAGATTCTGTACAATGCGTTGAATCCCAATCAAAGGATGCTACTTTGGTAAGTCTTACCAAAGTAGCATCCTTTGATTGGGATTCCGGGTCCAGTTTTGGTCACCACAATACAAAAAAAAAGATGTTGAGAACAGGGGTGTGTTTCACATTTTGTTACCCCTGGTTCGCGGGCACACACGCCCCTTTTGCACATGCGCCCAGTCTCAAAAATGTGTTTAATTAGGACGGCATAGAGCCTGGGCAGGTGGTAGGAGACCACCCCTGAATTTTGGCTACCGGTTCAGTATTGTGTACTACTAACACTCCTCGAGAGGGAGTGTTCTGTTAAGAGCCTGTTGTGCCTTAAAATGGCTTTTACCGTACTGCCTTAAAATGGCTTCTACTGTACAGCGCTGTGGAGTGGTCATGGTAACGGCTTCACAGAACTCCACAAGGGGGCTCTCTCTGTTAAGGGGGAAAATCCAACATTAGAAATTGTGGCGACATTTAGGGAAGGAGGGTTGGGATAAATAAATACCCGGACAGCGCCAGGTTATCACCTAGTCCCCTATAATATAACCTGATACAGGGCATTGGAAGAGAAGCTTTGATTATTACTTCCTCTTTTGAAGGATGCGTGTGTCCCCTGGTTCCTCACTGCTTTGAAATTGTGTGCAATTGTGCCATCCAGGATTTCTGCTACCAGTTCAGGTGAACCGATCCGAACCGGCTGAATACCATCTCTGGTTGAGATTCTGGAAAGTGTGCAGAGAGGAGCAACAATTAGAGGGCTGGAGGTTAAAACACACGACAAACAGTTGCAGAAACTGGATTTGTCTAGTCAAATGAAGAGAAGGGCTAGAATTAAGGAGAACTTTCTTCTCAGTGAGGACAATTAACCGGTGGAACAGCTTGCCTCTAGAAATTGTGGGCGCTTCATCACTGGAGGTTTTTAAGAAGAGGACGGGCAAACCCTTTTCTGAAATGGTATAGAGTGGGGATGTCAAACTTAATTTCATTGAGGGCCACATCAGGGTTGTGTTTGACCTCAGGGGGGCGGTGGTGGGGGCGCGGCCAGCATGACATCACTTGTGTCAGGGGGCACCTGTGGTGGCCCGAGTGTTCTGCCAGCAAAAATGGGATCCTGAGCTCTGTTTTTGGCTGCGACGGCCTCCTGCAACTCTTTGCCAGTGAAAACAGAGCTCAGGGGGGCTGCATGCGGCCCTCGTGAGCTCCGTTTTTACTGGCAGAGGCACCACGGGCTGGTACTTTGCTGTTTCCAGGGTGACCCATGGGCCAGATCTAAGCACCCCATGGGCTGGATCCACCTCCCTCCCCCTTAAGTTTCACACCCCTGGTATAGAGTCTCCTGCTTAAGCAGAAGGTTCAGTGGTGAAATTCAATTGTTTTTACTACTGGTTCTGTGGACGTGGCTTGATGGGCGTGGTGTGGCTTGGTGGGTGTGGCTTGGTGGGTGTGGCAGGGGAAGGATACTGCAAAATCCTCATTCCCTTCCCACTCTGGGGCCTGCCAGAGGTGGCCCCTTGCCAGTTCTCCAAACTACTCAAAATTTCCACTACCAGTTCTTGGAACTACTCCAAATTTCCACTATTGGTTCTCCGAACTACTCAAAATTTCTGCTACCGGTTCTCCAGAACCTGCTGGATTTCATCCCTAAGAAGGTTAAACTAAAACACCTCCAAGACCTTTTCCAAACTCTGTTATTTTGGGTTCAGCACAGAACCAGAAGCCACAGAAAGTGCAAACCAGGATGAACCTAGTGTGTGGGGACAAATGTAGCCAGTAGATCTTTGCCGGAGTATCTGTGTTAGGGCGGATTTTGTGTGGTTAGAAATGCACAGGGTGGGGGGGGAAGATGAAGACTTGCCATGCCAGCATTTTGTCCTCTTCTCCTGGTCAAAAATGCTCCCCATTTGGAAATGTCTACCTACTACAGCACTCAGTAAACACCAGCCACACTTGTGTTCCCGAGGGGTGGGGTGGGGTGGGGCTTGGCAGCAAGGTTAAGATGCCAAGGCAGGGGGTCCAATCTACTTTCTTTCTGCCAACATGTCCAAGACAGTTTCTAAACAGCATCCCAACTGGGACCTCATTTGCCAAAGGACATCACTCCCGGCTTGTCAGACGCTGCAGCTGTTCTTGGCAAACAAATAGTGAAGGCCTTGATGAGAGGTTGGTCCATCTGTATCTCCTCCTCGTCTTCACACACTCTGTACTGTGTTCCTGATGCCAACTTTCCATGTGGCAAGCTACTGTTTGGGCCGCCGCGGTGGTGGAGAAGGGCCTTCCCATGGGGCGCATAAAGTTACGTGGAAGGTGTTTCTTCCAGCAAATTTTCATGTTGGCCTCTCTCTTCCCCCGAAGATGACACTCTTAAGAAAAAGGTGCTTTCCCTTTCTGGAACTAAGAGTCTTCTAGAATGGCTCCTTGCAAAAACACCGTGGGATGATTTGATCGATGGCAGCAAGAAAGCAAATATCAGCGGTGGGATCTAGGCTGGGATGCTTAATATTTATCTGTGCACTTCAGATGCCTATAAAAAAATAAATAGAACTCCGTTAATTTAAATCTTCACCTGGATTCAGAAAAGAAACCTTTTCTGAATCTGTTGGATTTTTGAATGTTTAGCTGTCCTAGATAGCAATAGCCCTTAGACTTATATACCGCTTTACAGTGCTTTACAGCCCACTCTAAGCAGTTTACAGAGTGAGCCTCTTGCCCCCAACAATCTGGCTCCTCATTTACCCACCTCGGAAGGGCAGAAGGCTAAGTCAACCTTGAGCCTGGTGGGATTTGAACTGCCAAATTGTAGGCAGCCAGCAGTCAGCAGAAATAGCTTGCAGTACTGCACTCTAACCACTGCGCCACCAAGGTTCCAATGTCACAATCTTATTTAACAGGCCGGTAATTTCCCAAGAAATCATGATGTGTGTCTGAGGTTTTCCTTCCAACATGTCATGAAGGCTTCAGAATTCAGACTCCCCCTCCTCAAACGTCTAAAAGGCAGCACGGTGGCTCAGTGGTTAAGGCGCTGTGCTTCTCAACTGAAAAGCTGACAGCCCAGGTTCGAGATCCGAGCGCTACATGACATCCTTGCCCCAGCTCCTGCCCACCTAGCAGTTCGAAAGCATGGAAATGCGAGTAGATTAATAGGTACCACTTTGGTGGGGAAGTAATAGTGCTCATATGACTGCGGAAATATCTTCAGACAATGCTGGCATGATGGCCTTGAAATGGAGATGAACACCGCCCCCTACAGTCAGCAATAACCAGCAGAGTAAAATCCGCAGGGACTCCTTTACCTCAAACTTCAAAAATCGGTTGAAGTTCCTCGAATCTTTTCTTCTTTTCCAGCATAACACTTGAGATGGGCCCCCCAAACCATCTTACAGATTCTATCAGCAACTAGAGGCCATGAAGAACAGAGACAACACTATATCCGAATAGCGGCATTCAGCAATGACTCTTGGGTGGTGGTGGTACCAAGCTTCTTGATAGCAAGGCCAGGCCCTTGAAAGCAATCTGGAGATGTCCAAAAACTGTGGTGCCAATTAGTGAAGGAACCCTTATCTAATCTGGATTGGGTACCACACCAGGTAATCCATTCCTCACCCTCCAATCAGAGCCAGGGGTGGGATGCTGCCGGTTTAACAACCGGTTTGGTGAGCACATGCTTTGCGCCTAAAGCTCGTGTGCAGCGCTAAACATGGAGCATTTAGACGCTCAGCTGCTTAACTTTCCAAGTCAGCAACGGTAAGTAGAACAGTGATGGGAGGGTGGGAAATCAGCTCGGCCATATGATTGAGATGAGCTAGAAAGCAGGAAATAAATGACAGGATAGGGCAGGTGGGCAGGGCCAACTGATCGTTGGCACTACCAGTTCACCCAAACCAGTCCAAACCGGCTAAATACCACCTGTGGTCAGAGCTGAAGAAGCTTCTTGGATGAGAAGCGAAACGTCTTCAAAAGAAAAAAAAAAACCACCTTTGGAAAAAGCCCCTTTGGGACCACCATGATCTGGATGACGGAGAATCTCCACAGACACACCAGGTAGCAGAGATCAGACATTCATAAGAGTATCAGGCGCTTCTTGGATACCAGATCCTGACAATTGGGCAGTTTTTGTTTATAGCTCTAAAGAGCAACCAGGGTTGACAGCTCTTTAGAAGGCCAGATCCTGAAGAGGAATTTCAAAATGCTTTGGCCACCTAATGAGAAAGAAGAAGGACTCCCTGGAGAAGAGCCTCATGCTGGGAACGATGGAGGGCAAGAGAAGAAGAAGGGGACGGCAGAGAAGGAGGTGGCTGGATGGAGTCATTGAAGCAGTAGGTGTCAAATGGACTCCAGAGGATGGTAGAGGACAGGAAGGCCTGGAGGAATGTTGTCCATGGGGTCGCGATGGGTCGGACACAACTTCACAACTAACAACAACAACAACAATCAAGAAATGTAAAGAGAGAAAGAGACGGAGAAGGCATAGTGGACAAGAGGAGAAAAGAGAAGGGGGGAGGAGGAGGAGGAGGAGGAGAAGGAAGAAGAAGAAGAAGAAGAAGAAGAAGAAGAAGAAGAAGAAGAAGAAGAAGAAGAAGAAGAAGAAGAAGACAGAGAAGGAGGTGGCTGGATGGAGTCACCAAAGCAGTCAGCGTGAGCTTCAATGGACTCCACAGGATGGTAGAGGACAGGAAGGCCTGGAGGGACGTTGTCCATGGGGGTCACGATGCGTCGGACACGACTTCACAACTAACAACAATTTGTAGCTCAGTAGAATCGTCATTTATAACAGCTGTAAGAACAATTTAGGGCTTAGTCAAAGGAAGCCGTTGGTTGGCAGTTTTGAGAAACGGCACGCGGACTTACAGTGACCTTTGATCTGATCCGAGGCTAGTCCGTAATGCAGCCTCCGTGGAGGTTCGGGTTTTAGAAATTAGGAAACTCAGGCCAGGCTGCCATTTCTGTAATCCAAGCCCAAGGCTATTCCTCCGGCGTTGTAACTCACTCTCCTACACACACCCCGCAAACGCTTGACGTGATGATCTTGCCCAGATGAAAAGAAGGCCATGCGCAAGACGAAGTGTTTATTCTACAAAGAAAATATATCAAAATTCCAGGCTATCATTTTTATTTTTTTTTAAAGGGCAGCTTGACTTCAGCACTCGGGGGAGCCGAGATTCTTGGGCGGGAGCCAAGTATGACACTATCTCAACACACTCTTAATCCTGTTTAATGTGGATTTGCTGTCGGCTTTGAGGAGGGGGGGCTGCTCCATTTAAAAGCCCGTTTCCCCTTTTGCCCGTTGATCTCAGACACATGGTAGTCAACGGAGAGGGATGGGGAAAATCAAGGAGGCCTGTAGAAACGCAGACGGAGAAAAATCTGCACTCAGGAGCAAATGGAATATTTGAGCTAGAAAGATGGGTCTTTGCAGACTTCATTAATGGGAGAAAGGTCTTAGGATCACACACGCTTCTCCTGGTTGGATCCAGAGCTTCCTTTCCCTGGAGATCTTCCTTTGAAGACCTTCACCAGCTGTCTCTGGCGTCCTCCATTCTTCTAAGCTTCATGTTCCAGATGTTCCAGATGTTGCCAGAGTACCTTTCCCAACATCCCCTGCTGTGCACGCCTTAGGGAGTTGCAACTGTTCAAGCAGTGGAGTGTCCCACCTTCAGAGGTGGTATTCAGCCAGTTCGGACCAGTTCGCCCGAACTGGTAGTGGAAATCGCAGATTGGTCTTCCTACCCGCCCTGACACTATGCCGTCCTATTTAGGCATGTTTTGAAGCCCCATGCATATGTGTAAGCCACGTGCACGATCAAAGCACATGGGTGGAAGACTGAGCGCATGTGTGGACCGGGCACATGTGAGCGAAGTGATTGCGCGAGTTCACATTTGCGAACTGGTAGGGAAAGTAAGTGAATCCCACCCCTGCCTATGTTTTTGGTCCAACCCAGGAACTGAATCAGCTTCAAAGCCACACTGTGGGCACCAGGTTGAAGAAACATGGACTATTCTTTTCTTTGTTCGGCAGGAATCAAAAAGAATTTGGAGAGGTCCGCTTGGGGAGGAACCAAGCCAGAAGATGACCTTACTAAGAAAAAGTTAGCTTTCTGCTCTCAGCTTTCCTTGGCAATTTGTGATAGCAGAGTCTCGAGAGAACACTGGGAAACGGGGGAAAAAGGCCCATTGTTGAATTATCCAAGGTTGGGAGATGCTACCGAGGCTTAGCAACTCTGCAATTACAATGTCTCTCTCTTTGAGGTCCTCCAAGGTTTATCAGCCTAATCATACCGTGGGCAGCTTCTCCTTGGGAGCTGGCAGCTGATGTAATGGGAGTTCACTCTGCCGACCTTTCCGATCGACAAGCTCAGCGTCTTAGCCACTGAGCCACCACATCCCTTAAGTGATACCACTCTATAAAGCCTTAGTAAGACCACACTTATAATACTACATCCAGTTTGGGCCACCACACGATAAAAAGGATGTTGGATTAGGGGACTGGAGGCTAAAACATATGAAGAACGGTTACAGGAACTGGGCCTGGCTAGTCTAGTGAAGAGAAGGACCAGGGGAGAGACAATAGCAATCTTCCAATATTTGAGGGGCTGCCCCAGAGAGGAAGGGGTCAATCTACTTTCCAAAGCACCCGAAGGCCAGACAAGGAAAAATGGATGGAAATTGATCAAGGGAGAGATTCAGCCTGGAAATAAGGAGAAATTTCTTACAGTGAGAGCAATCAACCCATAGAACAGAAGTTGCCTTCAGAAGTTGCGGGAGCTTCATCCCTGGGGGCTTTCAAGAAGAGACCGGACTGCCATTTGTCAGAAAGGGTGAAGGATCTCCTGCTTGTTGGACTAGATGACCTACAAGGTTCCTTCCAACTCTTTTAATCTGTAAATTTCTGTTAGGTGTCAGGGGAAAACAACAGGAGGGAAACCCAACTTGCAAGCTTTCTAAAAGTAACTGGCTGGCTGTTGTGAGAAAGAGGAAGCTAGGTTCGACGGATCTGGTTTTTTTCTTTTTCTTTTCCCCCCTTGATTTCAAAATCACGTGGTCTGAAACTTGGTTTGCCACAAGGACACACGGTATTATTTGTAACTGATTCATTGCAGAAAAAAGAAAAGAAAAGAAATTGTGTTTAACTGGAACGGTCCAGGTAGCCTCGTCCGGCCAGATATTCCCCAAAGCTGGCAAAGAGATGTGTGGGTTGTTTTCGCAAAGCCTCCTGTCTCAGTTGGTTTGCTCTGTGGCTTCCGTAGAGCCTCTCGTAAAGCGGTCCAGACTGACCAAAAACGGAGACTGACGTCCAGAGTTGGGAGCTGGCTTGAATGCAGGCATTGTGTGTGTGTGTGTGTGTGTGTGTATGTGTGTGTGTGTGTGGTGGAAGCTGTATGGAGCTTCACCCCTTCCCTGTTGGCAAGTGGATCCCTTCAAAAATTCCAGAAGCAGACAATTCCAAGATAGAATAGAATAGAATTCTTTTATTGGCCAAGTGTGATTGGACACACAAGGAATTTGTCTTTGGTGCAGATGCTCTCAGCGTACATAAAAAGACAAGATACATTCGTCAAGAATCATAAGTACAACACTTAGTGATAGTCATAGGGAACAAATAAGCAATCAGGAAACAATCAATATCAATAGAGTGCAGAATAGAATGTAGAATGAGCCGAGGTGGCGCAGTGGTTAGGGTGCATTACTGCAGGCCACTTCAGCTGACTGTTATCTGCCGTTTCAGTGGTTCAAATCTCACCGGCTCAAGGTTGACTCAGCCTTCCATCCTTCCGAGGTGGGTGAAATGAGGACCCAGACTGTGGGGGCAATATGCTGACTCTCTAAACCGCTTAGAGAGGGCTGAAAGCCCTATGAAGTGGTATATAAGTCTAACTGCTCTTATTGCTATTGCTATAGAATATTGTAGAATAGAAGTAGAGCAGAATAGAATAGAGTAGAATAGAATTAGAGTAGAGTAGTGTAGAGTGGAGTAGAATAGAATTAGAATAGAATAGAATAGAATAGAATAGAATAGAATAGATGAATAGAATAGAATAGATGAATAGAATAGAACAGAATAGATAAATGGAATGGAATGGAATAGAATAGATGAATGGAATAGAATAGAAATTAGAACAGAACAGAATAGAATAGAATAGAACAGAATTCTTTATTGGCCAAGTGTGATTGGACACACAAGGAATTTGTCTTTGGTGCAGAGGCTCTCAGTGTACATAAAAAGACAAGATACATTCGTCAAGAATCCTAAGGTACAACACTTAGTGATAGTCATAGGGAACAAATAAGCGATCAGGAAACAATATCAATATCAATAAAATTTAGAATAAAATATAGAATAGAATAGAAGTAGAGCAGAATATACTGTAATAGAGTAGAATAGAATAGAATAAGAGTAGAGTAGTAGAATAGAATTAGAGTAGAGTAGTGTGGAGTGGAGTAGAATAGAATTAGAGTAGAGTAGAGTAGAGTAGTAGAACAGAATTAGAGAAGTGTAGAGTAGAATAGAATTAGAGTAGAATAGAATAGAATAAAAGTAGAATAGAAGTAGAGTAGAGTAGAATGGAATAGAATAGAATAGAATTCTTTATTGGCCAAGTGTCATTGGACACACAAGGAATTTGTCTTTGGTGCAGATGCTCTCAGTGTACATAAAAAGACAAGATACATTCATCAGGAATCATAAGGTACAGCAGTTAATGATAGTCATCGGGTACAAATAAGCAGTCAGGAAACAGTCAATATCAATATAAATCATAAGAATACAAGCCACAATTACAGTCCTGCAGTCATAAGTGGGAGGAGATGGGGGATAGGAATGATGAAAAGATGAATAGTAATAGTAATGCAGCCTTTGTGAATGGTTTGACAGTGGTGAGAGAATTATTTGTTTAGCAGAGTGATGGCATTCGGGAAAAAACTGTCCTTGTGTCTAGTTGTTTGTATCTAGATGCTTGTTATGCGTACACAGCTCAATGTAGAATCTTGCTCAGGAGGTGTTTGCAATTACGACAGAGTTGATACTCCACAGCGCCCCCCACCCAAAACTTTACAGACTCATCCATCAATTAAAACAGAAGGATGAGCTTGATCCCTTGTGAACAGCTGGGGACAAATGCATGAGCCTTCCCCCTTCTGAACGAGATATTTCCCCTATCATCCGCATGCCGTATATTGAATAGACTAACAAGAGCTGGAAGGGACCTTGGAGGTCTTCTAGTCCAACCCCCTGCTCAGGCAGGAAACCCTACACCACTTCAGACAAATGGTTATCCAACATCTTCTTAAAAACTTCCAGTGTTGGAGCATTCACAACTTCTGGAGGCAAGTTGTTCCACTGGCTAATTGTTCTCACTGTTGGGAAATTTCTCCTTAGTTCTAAGTTGCTTCTCTCTCTGATTAGTTTCCACCCATTGCTTCTTCTCCTGCCTTCAGGTGTCTTGGAGAATAGCTTGATTCCCTCTTCTTTGGGGCAGCCCCTGAGCTATTGGAACACTGCTATCATGTCTCCCCTAGTCAATCCATGTTTGCATAACCCTTATTGCTGAGCGATATGCTCTGTTTGGCTTTGCAGGACACCCCCCCCCCCCAAGCCACAAATTCATGTTTTATTCTACTATCGAATAACAAAGCTGTATGGTAGCTATGCTGAATCCCCTTCTTTTCATCAGACTAGACGTACCCAGTATCCTCTTCGTTGCTCTTCTCTGCGCTCTTTCTAGAGCCTCCACATCTTTTCTACATCGTGGCGACCAAAATCGGATGCGGTATTCAAAGCGTGGCTTTTTGTGCAGTGTGCCAAGCCATGCCCTCTGTCTTGCAAATACCGGCGGCTGGGGTGCCACAGCACATGAAACCAAAACCGCATTAAGATGCTCTGGGCCACATGGGAATGGGGCCTCCAAATAAAAAGTCCTCAATTTGCCTTGCGCGATGTCTTCATACTGATTCTCCCACCACATCGTGTCCTGTTTCCCTTCCCCTTTGCAGAATATTGTGAGATACAACAGGGGGCTGAGAAGGACACTTAGAAAGGGCCCCGAGGAAGTAAAGATTTCGACACTTGGGGAAAGCCAGTGAAAGGCATTCTAAAGCCTCCCCTCTAGGCAGCCACGCTATCGCGCTGGTCCCCATCTTCTAAACCCCCAGTGGCCTGACCTACAGTTTCAGTTTGTCCAACTGCTTTGCAGAAACCCCATTCTAGGCCCAATCTCCAACCCCCTCCCCGAATTCACTCCCTGTTTTTCCGCAGCCCTGTTGGATCCGTTGTACGACGTCCGCGGGCAAGCACAGCCCGTCTTCAAACATTTTCCAGCCCCGAGAACTGGAATGCAATCGGGGGTGGGCAGACAAACGGCTCGTCTTCGCCAAGTATGGACCAACTTTGGCTCCGGCGAGAAGTTTCCAGCCAGTGTGGAGCCAGACACATTTACATTCTTCTATTTGAAGTTTAAACCCTAATCCTTTGAAAGATTTGCAGTCTGAGCTACGGAGTCGCTCGCCATCCGCGGCATGGAAGGGTCTCGTTGGGTCTGGAAACCTGAAGCATACGCGGGCTTGGCAAGGGAGGGAAAGAAATTGGGGAAAGTCGAGGCAGAAGAGATCACGCCTCTTGATTGAGGGGCATTCCTTACAAGGCAAGGATGATCCCAAAGCTTCAAGTCCAAATCTAGTTCTTGTGTTTGAATTATTTAAAGCACAACCTTTTGGGCAAAGGAGACCAGTTCCATAGAGTGGGTTTTTTTCCACACAGGTGGACATGGTTTTGTGTGCTGCCTATATCCCCCAGATAATAGAATAGAATAGAATAGAATATAGAAAATGAACAGAATAGAATAAAATAGAAGAAGGAACAGAAGAATAGAGTAGAATAGAATACAATATAGAAAATGAATAGAATAGAATAAAATAGAAGGAATAGAGTAGAGTAGAGTAGAATATAGAAAATGAACAGAATAGAATAAAATAGAAGGGATATAAGAATAGAAGAGAGTAGAATAGAATAGAATATACAGTAGAAAATGAACAGAATAGAATAAAATAGAAGGATTAGAAGAATAGAGTAGAATAGAATATAGATAATGAACAGAATAGAATAAAATAGAATAAGGAGTAGAGTGGAGTAGAATAGAATAGAATAACAGCATTGGAAGGGACCATGGAGGTCTTCTAGTCCAACCCCATGCTTAGGCAGGAAACCCTACAACCGACGGAATTCCATCTCTGCTCAGAGGCCAACCGTTGAAGTCCTCAGCCGTGCCCGTTACAAGGCTCTGACCCCGATTCAACTTGCCCCAGGATGGGCACTTTAGAGACAGTCTTGCCACGTTGCCAGGTGTTTTGGCAGTCCCGTGGTTTGGATGCTGCCCTCGGGTTGCCTCACGCTCAGCGGCAGTGGACATGACTGTGAAGTCAGACAGTGCCCGGCAAAGGAATGGAGCTTTAAGCCACATTCTCTAACAAAAAAAAACCAAAAACTTTTGCCAAGCCAGGAGGACACAGGGGAGCCTTGTGAAATCTAAGACGGCCTCCGTTGTGTGGCTCTGAGCGAAGCAAAATTGGTTAGAGGAACGCACTTAGGAGCTGGGCTATTGGGAGCTCATTAATTTCACCCACAAAGCCATTAATCCATCCAGCTTCTGGATTTCCAGCCAAGGGCTTGGACCCAATTATGCTGGCCTTAGTGGATTTTTCCCCCTCCCGCTTCCACATTTGGAGCCTACGATATGAATTTAGATTGGTTTCCTCCTCTCCTTCCCCTCTCGTTTTCCGATTCTTTCTTTAAAAGTACAAGCCTGCCTCAACAATCCCCTAAAATAGATTTTCCGCTCACAAATAATCTGTTTTTTCTTCAGAAGTAATGATAAAGTAAAGATAATTAGATCCAGCCTAGTAAACAATCCTTTGGCACCAGGATATTATGGCTATTATACCATATATTAAAAATCTGGAAGAGGTTTCCAGTGGCACACAGCTCAACAAAAATCACCATATTTTTCGGAGTATAAGACGCTCCGGAGTATAAGACTCAGCTTGGTTTTGGGGAGGAAAATAAGAAACTTTCTCCATCCATATTACCAATTCCTAGAATTTCGAATCATTGGCCACATCATCTCTAGGAAATAGGACTCCACACAGTCGGGGACCAATAGCAAAGGGTCAGCTGTGCTAGAGAGAGTTTTGGCCAGAGGTGATATTCAGCCAGTTCAAACCGGTTCGGACGAACTGGTAGCGGAGATCATGGGTGAGCCCGTCCAGCCGTCCCTGTGCTATGCCATCCTATTTAGCCACGTTTTTGAGGCCAGGTGTATGCATGGAAGGCGCCCGTGTGAGCAAAGCGCATGCGCGCAAGGCAAACCGGTTGTAAACTTAAGCGAAGCCCACCGCTGGTTTTGGTCTACCAATAATCCACAGCCTGCTAACTTACACAAATTAAGGTTGAAGGACTTTGATTTTGTGTAAGGTCCTTCTCTGGAAGAAAATGTTCGGGGATGATATAACTTGCATGCAGCAGTTGGTTTCACATCTTGTTACCACCAATTTGCTGCGGGCACATGCACCCCTTCTGCACATGCGCCACCTCTCAAAAACATGCCTAAATAAGACAGCATAAAGCCAGGGTGGGTGGGCAGACGCACCTGCTATTTCCGCTACCGGTTTGGCCGAACCGGTCCGATCCGGCTGAATACCACCTCTGCTTGCATGTGTCGACAAGGAAAGGCGCCCTAGGCTGACTCCTCTTCCTTTCTTCCTATCTCTTTGTCCCGCCTGTTCCCGCTGCTCATCCTTAACAAAGATCTGAACCGGCCAATTGCGAAGGGCTCTGAGATTTAGGATACACTATATTGCTAAAAGTATTCACTCACCTGCCTTCACTTGCATATGTACTTACTGTAAGTGACATCCCTTTCCTAATCCATGGGGTTCAATATGAAGTCGGTCCACCCTTGGCAGCTTTAACAGCTTCAACTCTTTTGGGAAGGCTGTCCACAAGGTTCAGGAGTGTGACCATTCTTCCAGAAGCGCATTTGTGAGGTCGTACACTGATGTTGGACGAGTTTACATGGCCTACCGCTTCGTGGCTGAGTTGCTGTCGTTCCCAAACACTTCCACATTCTTATAATACAGCTGACAGTTGACCCTGGGATATTTAAGAGCGAGGGAATTTCACGACTGAATTTGTTGCACAGGTGGCATCCTATCACAGTTCCATGCTGGACTTCACTGACCTCCTGAGAGCCACCCATTCTTTCACAAATGTTTGTCAAAACAGTCTGCATGCCTAGGGACTTGATTTTATACACCTGTGGTCATGGAAGTGATTGGAACACCTGATTCTGATGATTTGGATGGGTGAGCGAATACTTTTGGCAATATAGTGCACTATGCAAGCCAAAAAGTCACTGGTTGTTCCTATACGCTCCTTGAGAATTTGAGCTCTGAAACTGAGTTCATGTAAAGCCATGCTTTAAACTTTGATTTGTTGAATGAGCTACTGCTGGCGGGCTTAGATTTTGAGCAGAGCCCTAATCCTGATTTTGCAAGCCACCGTGGCTGGATTCACACAACACAGAATGTAGAATCTAAGCAAGCCACATGATGGTAGGGTGTAGCAACTAAGCCCAGCCAACATCTCCCCCCAAACTCAGTCAGTGAGGGCTAATGGGGAGCTGACCAAGGTTCTGAACCAGATTTTTGCCTCTCTTGACCTACCCTGAAGGGGTTTTTTCTCCCAATTGAACTCTACTTGTACTTTGAGGAGTCTTTGGGTACCATATTTGATTCCTCTTGTAACTAAATAGAGAACAGCAAAAAGGACAAATGATGGCAGGTTTTTGGGGTAGGGAACAATTGACCACTTAAGCCTTTCCCCAATTTGGTGGCCTCCAGATATGACGAGATTATAATCTTCCAAATTTTCAGCCAGCACTGGGCCCACAAGGCTAACTTGCATCTGGTTATAGAATGCTGGTTTGACATTATACTCCAAATGGATGATTTTTTCCCCAACAAGTGTAATCTATTCTCTGCTTTCACAAAGCAGAGATAAATAGATAGAGATATAGAGATAGATAGATAGATAGATAGATAGATAGATAGATAGATAGATAGATAGATAGATAGATAGAGTATATATCCATATCCATATCCCTATATCTATCTATGTATCTATATCTATATCTATATCTATATCTATATCTATATCTATATCTATATCTATATCTATATCTATATCATCTATATCTATATCTATATCTATATCTATATCTATATCTATATCTATATCTATATCTATATCTATCTATCTATCTATCTATCTATCTATCTATCTATCTATCTATCTATCTATCTATCTATCTATATATATATATATATATATATATATATATATATATACTTAAAGTCACAACCCCTGGTATGCCCAAGTGTGGGAGGAAGGTCACACTTCCACTCTCTGTCATTAGGCTCGTCACAAGAGTCCATCCAGACAGAAACCCAATATTTTTACTGTTGCCTTTGTTATATTTGTGTTTTTATTTATATATTTATTTATATTATTTATATATATATATATGTAGAGAGAGAGAGAGAGAGATCTAGATAGATAGAGACAGAGACAGGTGTGTGTGTGTGTGTATAGATAGATAGATAGATAGATAGATAGATAGATAGATAGATAGATAGATAGATAGATAAATAGATAGAGGGATATAGAAAGATATCTAGATAGAGAGAGAGAGATATCTAGAGAGAGAGAGATCTAGATAGAGAGAGAGAGAGATCTAGATAGAGAGAGAGAGGGATCTAGAGAGAGAGAGAGACAGAGAGACAGAGAGACAGAGAGAGAGGAGGATAGATGGGAAGGTTTGGAGGAACAGATTCTCACTTGGAGAATCTACTGTGGCTAAATCCCAGGAGTCTTGTTTTGGTTGTGAGGATGTAGCCTTCCGCTTAGAATTGAATCATTCCTGGGGGAGCGTGTGTTCTGACATGCCACTGGAAGGAAGGAATGCCTTTTTTTAAAAAAAACAGTTTTGGGAGGAACCAGAAATAAGCTCATGTATGTGAGTGTAAGTAGAATGTAAGCAAGAACCCACCAAATGCCTCAAAGCTACAGCATGTCATAAATGTTATGTCGGGAAGCAAAGACAGGTCCTTTTAACAACATGTCAGCAGTGTTGCTAATTTAGAAGGCAAATAATTCACTCAAGGCCTATTCTTCTTCCCCCCACTCATCCCCCCAAATATTTTTCTATCTTTCCTCTCCTCCTCCTTCACCTCCTGGTTCTCCTTCCAGGCAGATTAAAAATTCTTCTTTGGAACTTTGTCAAAAAAAAACAGGACAGAAAAATAAATGCACCCAAGTCCCAAATGGAAAATTGTATTGTATTTTATTATTTGTATGCCGCCCTTCTCCGGGAGGACTCAGGGCGGCGAACAATTCAAGGGGGGAAAAGGGGAACATAAAAAGACAAAATACAAATAATAAAAGTAAACAACAGTCGCACAACCATACATGTCGAGAGGGGAGGGAACTCATCACCCCCAGGCCTGCCGGCAAAGCCAGGTTTTGACGGCTTTTCGGAAGGCCTGGAGAGAGGTGAGGGTCCGAATCCCTGCGGGGAGTTCATTCCAGAGGGCCGGAGCTGCCACAGAGAAGGCCCTCCCCCGGGTAATAGCCAGGTGGCATTGGCTGGTAGATGGCACCCGGAGGAGGCCAACCCTGTGAGATCTAATGGGTCTGTGGGAGGTAATTGGCAGCAGGCGGTCTCTCAAGTACCTTAGGTTGGCCTGTGTTCACTTAAGGACAGGTAGTCCTCGACATACGAACACCACGGAGCCCAAAATTTCTAAATCGCTAAGTGAGACAGTTGCGAAGTGAATTCCCCCCCCCCATTTTACGACCTTCGTTCCCGCAATTGTAAAATGAATCATGAAGTTGTTAAGTTATCAGCTAGAAGTTGTTAAGGGAATCTGGCTTCCCCATTGATTTGTGTGTCAGAATGTCGCAAAAAAGGCGATCCCAGGCCACTGCAGCCGTCATAAATGCGAGTCGGCAACCCCCATCAATACGAGTGAGTTGGCAAGCATCGGGAATTTCGATCGTGTGACATCCGGGTACCGCAACGGCCGTAAGTGTGTGAAAAAAGGTCACGCCGCATTTTTCAGCACCGTTGCAACGTTGAACAGTTCACTAAATGAACTGTGTTAACTCAAGGGCTACTTCTAGTGGGAAACAAGGTGGAACTAAGAGCTTGTGTGGGGGTCGAGTCCAGGTTGATGCTGTATTGCAGGTTAGAGATAAGGCCTGACAAATTTACGGGGTAATAGGATTATTGGACACAGTGGTTCAGTGGCTAAGACACTGAACTGGTCGATCAGAAAAGTTGGCGGTTCGAATTCCTAGCGCCACGTAACGGACTGAGCTCCGTGACTTGTCTCAGCTTCTGCCAACTTGGCAGTTCGAAAGGACGTTAAAAAATGCAAGTAGAAAAATAGGAACCACTTTTGGTGGGAAGGGAACAGTGTTTTGTGCGCCTTTGGGCATTGAGTCATGCCGGCCACATGACCCCGGAGACGTCTTCGGGCAGCGCTGGCTCTTTGGCTTTGAAATGAAGATGAGCACCGCCCCCTAGAGTTGGGAACGACTAGCACGTATGTGCGAGGGGAACCATTACCGTCACCTAATTTCTTTGGTAGGAAACTCTCCAGAGATTTGGACTAAAGAAACAACAGCGGTGAGGAGATCCA
This sequence comes from Thamnophis sirtalis, assembly GCF_051295495.1. Classification (NCBI taxonomy): domain Eukaryota; kingdom Metazoa; phylum Chordata; class Lepidosauria; order Squamata; family Natricidae; genus Thamnophis; species Thamnophis sirtalis. The sequence goes on from NW_028261395.1 coordinate 43,074,471, forward strand.
CTGCAAGCATCTGGCTTAAAAGATCCCAGGAATCTGGAGTGTTTCCTTAATCGTAACGATCACGACTCCAGTTTCTGCGACACCCAGCACACAAATACATGTGCGAGTTGTGCGCCCTTAAATAAGGAGATGCCCAGTTCTTCAAAGGGATACGCATGGTTTTATCTCTGGATCGTTACTTCTAACTTGCTCCCTCCTTGCAAACTATTAATAAGGCCGGGAAAGGGTTTTGTAGGAAGGGTTAAACGCCCTGCCAGTCAGAAGGAGTTTATATACCCACTGCTTTTCATCTATTATTTTTTCCTCTGGCGAGGAAAGGCAGAAAGCTGCCGCTAATCCAACATAAATACCTATGGAGTCAGTCTGGAACGTGGCATCATAATCATTTACGAAAAAAAAACCCTGAAATCTGACGAGGGCTTTAAAAACGACGTAACCTGTCGGAAACCCTGCCAGGGAAAACACGAGAGCAGAGCCACGGAGCCATCGGAGTGCTAAACGGCTTGGTGGCATTAGCAACGATGAAGGGGAGAGGGCAGGCAGGCACGCGATGGAAAGGGCACGGGGCAATTTTGGGCTAAGGCTCCCTCTTTGAGCCTGAAAACAGAGCGCCTCGATTTTTCCACGGAGCTGTCTAATACAGCGGTCACCAACTGTGGTCCGCGAGAAAATTTTGCTGGTCCGCAGAAAAAACGTTTGCATTTTTTATATTGCACCAAATCAGGGGTCCTCAAACTACGCCCCCCTGGGATGGATACGTGCAATGAATGCTTGTGTTGCTGCAGAGAGTCTCCCCCTTCGGGGTCTTCTTGTGCGGGTCGGAGCGGGCAGAAATCCCAACTTGGGGTCTGCTTCAGCCTCCTCGTGGGGGGCTTTAAGTGAAGGCTGGAGGGAAGCATCACTGGTGGTGAAGAGCTGGAGGGCCTCGTTCCAGTGGGACTGCATCACGGCCTGGAACTGGCTGACCATCTCAGCCCGCTGAGCCTCCAGGCGCCAGCACCTGGCCTTGCACTCCCGCAACCCCTTAGATATTGGAGCACTGCTACCACGTCAGTTCAAATGACGGAAGAGCCATGCACAAGAGACAGCATAGAGTTGACACCATTTGAATTTCAAAACTGATCACTCGGCTTCAGTGGTGACGTCGAAAGCTAGCCAGGAACTCCTTCTCCTAAGCAGCTTCCCGTAAAGCAGCACCCTGCTATTCCCTGCCCTCTTTGAGCCTTACGTTAAAAGTCAATATGCACCTTGCCAACCCAGCTTGTATCATGCCAGACCCCCTTGGCAACCAACTCAGTGTCCTGTGATCTGTTTACAACTTTCTAAACTCACCCTGGCTGGGGAGAGAGACGGGAATGGTGGGGAGGAGACTACAGTGTATACAATGCGGCTAAATATACAGATTTATTTATGTATCTTATTAAAACATAAGACAGTAAAAGAAAAGCCAAGACATTTTGCTATAACAGTTGCGCTTGCTTTGAAATGTTTCCCCCCACCCCTCCAATTTTTTGACATCTTCTTCGACCTCGAAATAAAAATAAAATAAAAAGTATGACCCAGCCAGCAGGAAAAAGTCAAAATGTTGGTCTTTTAGAGCAGGATTAAACAGGAGAGAATTGGGACTCGCATCTCTAATGGCACTCTTCTGTCACATTTATCCTTACGGCAATTCTTTCTACAATTTTGTCTGTATCCTGACATCCTTGTGTGTTTCGCAATATACCCAGCCCAAAAGAAAAGGAAAAGGAACATATACCAAGCTCCCTAACTCAGATTTGAGGTTTGAAGGACTTCCCATAGTTACAACCAGTACACCGTGTTTCCCCAAAAATAAAACAGGGTCTTATAAAATGATAAAAGTGGACTTATGATAGGGAAAAAAAATGTGGAAGAGGAAATTTATTTTCATGTAAATATAAAGCAAGGATCGCTGGAAGGTCGCCCTGGAAATCCACCAGAGAAAGAAAAATAAATAAGGGCAACAACGGAAGGAGGAAAAAAGAGGAAGGAAAGAAGAAAGGGGTGAAGGAGAGGAAGCAACGGAGGGGGAATGAGAGTAGGAGAGAGGGAAAGATGGAGAAGAAGAGAGGAGGAGTGGGGGAGAGGGTGGGGCAGAAGAAAAGGGAAAGGAGAGGAGGAAAGGAGAAGGTAGAGAAGGGAGGTTGGGAAGAAAGAAGGAAGGAGTAAGGTTGTTGCAAAATAAGATGGAGATGCGGGGTGGCACGAAAGCGATCCCAATTGTGTTTTTTGTATCACTAAGCAGATTTTGAAAAATGTAGAAGTCTGCAGATAAATGTTAATAATATTTACGAAAAAGTATATTGGGGAATGTATATGGAAAGGAAAAACTAAAATAAAAATAAAACTTTTTTTTTTAAAAAAAACCCAGGATCTTATTTTCTATTGACCCCCAAAATAAGCGCTTGGCCTTATTTTCGGGGAAGGCTTATTATTTTAGTGGTGCAGGAAGCCCCTCTTAACCTAGGCCCGCAGATCAGCTGATCCAGAGAGGGCCAGAAGTTCTGTCTCTGTTTCTGGCGCACTCTCACCACCATAGCATTGCTGGGCCTGCCGCTCTTTTTGTGGCCGCCACTAAGAGAAGCTAAAGTTTGTGGGAGTGGCTTCCGCAATGCCATTCCGCGTGGATGGCAGGGGAATTTGGGGCATGCCCCCCTCCTCATTTCCCCCAGGAAATGACAGGGACCGGCTGCGCATGCGCTTAAATATTTTCAGGGAGGGCTTATTTTCGGGGAAGGGCTTCTTTTAGCGCATGCGCTCAAAAGCCCGATTGGGCTTATTATCTGAGGAAGTCTTATTTTCGGGGAAACAGGGTATAATTTCTCTCAGAAAGCAGCCATACGATCAAATCGGTTCCAAATGGGGCAATTATTCACATCTACAGAGGAGGCATTCCTCTAGGCCTGGGGCCTTTCTGAACTTTTAGAAAGAAAGAGAGAAACCAGGCCTGCCCCAGCTCTTCGGCCACCAGTGAGAATTCACTGAGATTCAGCTTTTCCGAATGAGCAGTAGTCAATCCCACCATTTCACCCTTAGCCTGCTGTTGGTGGTGGGGGGGGGGGGTTACAGGTGGGCACAAGGCAAAGTCACATGCTGCAACGGATAAATTGAGGTGTTACAGACGGGGAAGGGGAACAAGCACCTTACTTCACACAGTGGTTGGTGGGGGTTTTTTGCCTTGGGGAATCCCACGAAAGTTCTCAATGGGGTCGCTTCCACCTTCTTCAGCACCGTCCCAAGTCCGATCATTGTCACTTTCCAACAACCCTTGATTAGATTAGATTAACAGAGTTGGGAAGGTCCTTTATAGTTCATCCAATCCAACCCTTCCACCCAAGTAGGAGACCCCACACAATTTCCCAAAAATGGCAATCCAGTCTCTTCTTGAAAGCCCCCAGGGATGAAGCTCCTCTAATTTCTGAAGGCAACTCCTGTTCCATGGGTGGATTGTTCTCACTGTCAGAAAATTCCTCCTTATTTCCAGGTTGAATCTCTCCTTGGTCAGTTTCCATCCGTTATTCCTTGTCTGGCCTTCAGGTGCTTTGAAGAATAGTAGATTGACCCCCCTCCTCTCTGTGGCAGCCCCTCAAATATTGGAAGGCTGCTCTCCTGTCTCCCCTGGTCCTTCTCTTCACTAGACTAGCCAGGCCCAGTTCCTGCAAACGTTCTTCATATCTTTTAGCCTCCAGTCCCCTAATCCTCTTTGTTGCTCTTCTCTGCACTTTTTCTAGAGTCTCAATGACTTTTTTTACAGTGCGGTGACCAAAACTGGATGCAGTACTCCAGGTGTGGCCTTACTAGGGCTTTATAGAGGTTGTATACTTGATTTCAGATGTCTCCAAAGATGGGAACTGGATTATTCGCTCCTGCAGTTCTCGTGTACACGTTTTTCCATCTCTCGGTGTATGTGCAAGGCAGAGAATCACGTTAATCCTTCCCCTTCCCTTGCAATGAGCTCCACAAAGCCAGCAGACCCGTCTCAACAGAAATCAATTCAGTTTGTGTTGAAGCTTCGCTCCAATCTGGCCTTGTGCCATCTTCCGACACCAAGGCTGGGATCTTAGGGTCAAGCATGAAGAGTTTAAATAATATACACGGATGTGTCCTTTTTCAATTAACACGATCTTGTCTCCCAGCCCTAACTCAAAATCTAAATTTTCTGATTAGATTTAGTCAGTATAACTATTTCAATCCTTATATCCCAGACTTCCTTTAGGGAGGAACATTTTTTCTCAGCCACTTCGATTGCTCTCCAGAATTTCAGGTAAGGAAGCTTTGCTTAGCCTTCCCAGAAATCTGAGAATTTAAATTGGGCTTTTCTACAACCAAAGTGCATGCATTTTCTTTCCAAGCCTCCTTTCCAAGACATTTCTGGAGGTTCCTGCAAAGTTACCCCTTTAGAAATTAGGTAAAAGTAAAGGTTCCCCTTACACATATGTGCTAGTCGTTCTCGACTCCAGGGGGCGGTGCTCATCTCCGTTTCAAAGCCGAAGAGCCAGCGCTGTCCGAAGACATCTCTGTGGTCATGTGACCGGCATGACTCAATGCCAAAGGCGCACAGAACGCTGTTCTCTTCCCACCAAAGGTGGTGCCTATTTTTCTACTTGCATTTTTTACGTGCTTTTGAACTGCTAGGTTGGCAGAAGCTGGGACAAGTCACGGGAGCTCCCTCCGTTACGCGGCGCTAGGGATTTGAACCGCTGAACTGCTGACTTTTCTGATCGACAAGCTCAGCATCTTAGCCACTGTGTCCCTCTTTAGAAATTACTCAAGGTCAAATTAGCCACTCCTAATAAAATGACTAACCAAGAATTTTTCGCCCAGGCATAAATTGGCTCTAGGTTTGCAAGCGATTTTTTGAACATTAAGGTCAATCTAAAAGAGTCCAAAATCTTCAAACTAACGAGAAGAGGATCTAACAATGTCCTGCTTTGAATAGGGACAGAGAAGAACTCTCGGGCCATCCTCAGCGTGTCACACAATACTCAGGATGGGAAAAGCCGGAGGGCTTGGCTGCCCTCCTGATGCGTTTCCCACAATCATCTGGTTGGCTAGTTCCGAACAGAAGACGGAGAACATAACAAACATTTAGTTGGTGCCAGTCCATCGACTTGTCCATGGCAGCAGCTTTCCAAAGACTAAACAGATTTTTTCTGATCCCACCAATCTGGGAGATACCAATACTATAAAGACCAAATCTATTTTGTGCCCAAAATCATGACTTGTGGCTATCAGCATTTCCGAGCCCAACACTGGGATATTTTCCCATGGAGATTCTTTTTTGACAAGCAGATTCCTAGAGATCTCCCGTGCTGGGTCGGCAGGATTTAGCTTTCAAGTCCAGAAAGGTTCCAGACTCCGGCCACGATCTATGGCTTCTCTAATGTACATTTGTCTTCTTCTGTAGACAGGGAAATGAATACCTTTCCAGGTGAACCCTCGTTGCAGGTACCTTTAAGTTAGAACCCGAGGCATTCCTAGAAACCAAAATAATACTAAAAGCACAGGGCACTTTTATTTTCTGGTGTTTTGACTTCCTGAATATATGGGACACATGGGTGCTACCCATAAGCTCTGAGGCCCAACATATTCTCAGCCCCCTTAGCAGGGGTGAAATTCAACAGGTTCTGACAGGTTCTGGAGAACCGTTAGCGGAAATTTTGAGTAGTTTGGAGAACCGGTAGTGGAAATTTTGAGTAGTTTGGAGAACCGGTAGAAGAAATTTTGAGTAGTTCGGAGAACCAGTAGCAGAAATTTTGAGTAGTTAGGAGAACCGGTAGCGGAAATTTTGAATAGTTCGGGGAACTAGTAGTGGAAATTTTGAGTAGTTCAGGGAACTAGTAGTGGAAATTTTGAGTAGTTCAGGGAACTAGTAGTGGAAATTTTGAGTAGTTCAGAGAACCGGTAGCGGAAATTTTGAATAGTTCGTAGAACTAGTAGTGGAAATTTTGAGTAGTTCGGAGAACCGGTAGCAGAAATTTTGAGTAGTTAGGAGAACCAGTAGCGGAAATTTTGAATAGTTCGGAGAACCGGTAGCGGAAATTTTGAGTAGTTTGGAGAAACGGCAAATGCCACCTCTGGCTGGCCCCAGAGTGGGGTGGGAATGGAGACTTTGCACTATCCTTCCCTTGCCATGCCCACCAAGCCATGCCCACCAAGCCACACCATGCCCACCAAGCCACACCCACAGAATCGATAGTAAAAATTTTGAATTTCACCACTGCCCCTTAGCCTTATTGGAATCACAGAAGGAAAGATTTCCTTGGATCTCGGAACTAAGATGGAAAAATCTGAATTTGCCAATGGAAGGAAACGATGTCTGGGTTTTGGGTCCCCCGTTGAAAACTATCCTCTCTCTTTTTCTCTTGGATTGTTGCTAGGCCTCCTTGGGGAAGTGGGGGGGGGAGAAAGACATTTGCTTCATTCGGCTGCAGAATGCTAACGGCGACGAGAAGGCAGGTCCTTTGGGTGGGCAGGGTTCCGAGTTCAAGCTTGTCCATCAGATGGCCAGACGAGTGTTTTCTTCCCACCCCACTTTCTCCGTTACAGATTGCCTTGGGAGTTAGATTCCCACAAACATGCCCATGAAGTCCGATCCATTCTGAATGGTAAGGGGGGCTCCGGCGCTGTTGTCCACAAAGATGGAGGTGTATTGTCCAACCTGCGCCACGGATGCCAAAGGAAGAGGGGAGAAAGGAAGAGGAAAAATGAATGAGACATGCATGTTGGCTTGATCGACAAATCAGAATAACAGAAGAGTTGGAAGGGACCTTGGAGGTCTTCTAGTCCAACCCACTGCTCAAGCAGAAAACCCTCAACTTACACAGTTCGTTTAGTGAATGCTGGCAGTTACGAAGTTACTGAAAAAAGTGGCTTTGTGACCATTTTTCAAACTTAAAGACCGTGACAGCATTCCCATGGTCATTTTGCTTGGACTTGAAGACTTCCAAGGTCCCTTCTAACTCTGTTATTCTATTCTATTCTATTCTATTTATTCTATTCTAGTCTAGTCTATTCTGTTCTATGTTCTATGTTCTATGTTCTATGTTCTATGTTCTATGTTCTATGTTCTATGTTCTGATTCTGATTCTGATTCTATTCTATATTCTATTCTATATTCTATTCTATATTCTATTCTATTCTGATTCTATTCTAATTCTATTCTATTCTGATTCTATTCTAATTCTATTCTATTCTATTCTATTCTATATTCTATTCTATTTCTATTCTATTTCTATTCTATATTCTAATTCTATTCTATTCTATATTCTATTCTAATTCTAATTCTATTCTATATTCGAATTCGAATTCTAGTCTATTCTATATTCTATATTCTATATTCTATATTCTATATTCTATATTCTATATTCTATATTCTATATTCTATATTCTATATTCTATATTCTATATTCTATATTCTATATTCTATATTCTATATTCTATATTCTATATTCTATATTCTATTCTAATCTAATTCTAATTTTAATTCTATTCTATATTCTAATTCTATTCTAATTCTATTCTAATTCTATTCTAATTCTATTCTAATTCTATTCTAATTCTATTCTAATTCTATTCTAATTCTAATTCTAATTCTAATTCTAATTCTATTCTATTCTCATCAAAATTTGAACACTTGGCAACTGGTTCATATTTATGACGGTTAATCAGAGTAGAGCTGGAAGGGACCTTGGAGGTCTTCTACTCCAACCCCCAGCTCAAGTAGGAGACCCTATCCTTATAGGGGTTGCAGTGTCTTGGGATCATGTAATCATGTTTTGCGACCTTCTGACAAGCAAAGTTAATAGGGAAGCCAGATTCACTTATCCAGTGTGGCAAGGAAATTCATAAAATGGGGCAAAACTCACTTAAAAACTGTCTCACTTAGCAATAGAAACGTTGGGCTCAGTTGTGTGGTTGTATATCGAGGGGTACCTGTACCATTTCAGACAAAGGGCTGTCCAATCAAATCAAACTTTCTAGGGAGCTCAGAGTTAGGGCTTGATGATGACGAGGGAGATGCAAGCAATTTGAAACCAGGAGTCGGATGAGCAGAGCTGGGCTATCAAATGGATGAAATCCAGAAGTCCTTCGATCTCAAATGGATTCCCAGAGCAACTAATTGAATCCTGATGACACCTCAATTCAGTTGGTCGCAAAAGATCTCTGACATAACATAACATAACATAACCGTCTACCTGGTGTCCCTTTGGACACCCAGCCTTTAGCTAGTGCAAAATTCCTAGAATTCCCTGGTTGGAACTGGACTCCTTGGACAGGACAACTGGACACACCCGGAGAGCGTGTGGCTGGCAGCATTTGGACGCAGAAAAGAGATGGCGGGCAAAGTTCTTGGAACTCACAATTCATCTGAACCATCTGTTGCATAATCCTTACCTGGAGCTGGAGCAATCCGTGAACGTAAACGGTAAAAACTTTACTGTTGCTTTCCAATCCAGCGATCACCTCCAAAGATCTAGGCAGGTGCAAAAAGGAGGAGACAGTCAGGATGTAACTACTGAGATGACATCAAATAGGAAGGAGGGTCTCAGATTGACAAGCTTGACCATATTTTCACAGATTAAAAGACTCTGGTAACCTCCAGTGCTTATTGGAGCACTACAAACGCTGCCTGAGCCCTTGTTCTCTCCTGCCCTTCACAACACAAATTCTTTAGCCGATTCTGCCCTAGGTTTCTATAAACCAAGAGACCGCCTCCTGCCACTTACCTCCCAACGACCAACAAGATCTCACAGGTTGGGCCTCCTCCGGGTGCCGTCGACCGGACAATGCCGGCTGGCGGCTCCCTGGGGGAGGGCCTTCTTTGTAGCTGCGCCGGCCCTATGGAATGATCTACCCGTAGAGATCCGGACCCTTACCACTCTCCCGGCCTTCCGTAAAACCACCAAGACCTGGCTGTTCTGGCAGGCCTGGGGCTCTTGATCAATATCCAGCCCCACTTAGACAGAATGGATGGTGCATAATTTTAATAATTGTATCTTTTATCTTAATTTTTAAATGTTTTTTTAATCTTGCCTGTAAGCCACCCAGAGTCCCAAGGGAGTGGGCGGCATACAAATTTTATTAAATTGAAATTAAATTGAAACATAGTTGTTGTGGCCCACCAGCAGAGCTGGTAGCAGACTCAGACAGTGAGGAGGTTGGGGAGGAAGATGGGCCAGCCCTGGAGTCTGGGGAAGGCTCGGATGAGGGCCAGAGAGGGGGCCAGGGCCGTCTGACTATTATCAGCTGCCTTTGAAGTCAGAGATCAGTGGAGCAGAAGAACAGCGGGAACCTGTTCCCAGTGTGCTCATGCACAGAGCTGCCAGGAGAAGGGAACAGCTAAGGAACAAAGGCCGACTCGGGATTAAAGGCACAGGTGGATGGTGAATGGCCCCTCCCATAGGGAATGAAGAGCAAAAGGGGAGTGGAGTTTGCAGGAGACAATTAGTTCGTTTAATTAGTGTGAAGATTTGTTTGTGACTTCTTGCCAAGCAATTGCTGCTACAGCATGGCGTTTGGAAGATATCGGCTTGGCAGCTCTCCAAGCCTGATAAAGATCTATAGTTGTGAAATCTCATGAAAGACTGTTGGCTGGAACGTTGCTGGAGAGGAATTACTCTGCTCTATCCTATCCCATCCCATCCCATCCCATCCTGTATTCTATTTTGTTCTGTTCTGTCTATCCTACATTCTGTTCTATTCTAGAAAGTTTTCTGCCTTCCCTTTTAAGCTTAGGATTTCCCAGTGGTCTCCAATCCAAATGTTAATCAGGCCTGGTACTGTTTGGCTTTGAAATCAATCAAGGTGAATTAGACAGGTGGACCAACGATCAATAGATTTAAAGATGCTAATAAGTACTATACTGTACGTGTCACTATTAAACTGTGATTCTTAACTAGGAGGACTTAGTTTCATTGTAAAGAGCATCTTTAACTGTCTCTGCCTCATCCTCTCATTTTCCTGTCTGTAACTTCCAGATAGTGGGATGCGGTGGCTCAGTGGCTAAGACACTGAGCCTGTGCAGTTTGGCAGTTCGAATCCCTATCGTTGCATAACGGAGTGAGGTCCCGTGATTTGTCCCAGCTTCTGCCAACCTAACAGTTCGAAAGCACGTAAAACATGCAAGTAGAAAAATAGGAACCACTAATTTTGGTGGGAAGGTAACAGTGTTCCGTGCGCCTTCGGCATTGAGTCATGCCGACCACATGACCATGGAGACGTCTTCGGACAGCGCTGGCTCTTCGGCTTGGAAAAGGGGATGAGCACTGCCCCCTAGAGTCGGGAACGACTAGCATATGTGTACAAGGGGAACCTTTAACTTTACATTTACTGCCTCCAGATAATGGCTGCTATAGTATTTACTGAAATACAGTTGTCCAAAAGAGGCTAGTGAAAACCCCAAAAATATAAAACTATTTTTTTAAGTTTGTGATGCATTCATGCATGTATGGGCCATGGAGCCAAAAGAGGCCCAATGAATTCTGCTGAGAGGCTACCGAGATTGGAAAAAGGATTGGAGGGAAGGAATAAATTGGAATGATGGGACAAGAGGAAGAGGACGCTTATCAAAATAGAAACATATATAAAGAAAGAGCTCATAGCATGTAGGAAAGAGAGTTCCTGCAGAAAGAAGAGGCAGGAGGAATCAAATTAAGATGCCGAAAGGTCATATGTGGTAGATCTCCATAGTTCCTGGATGAAACAAACCCACAATTCAAGGAATTTGATGCACTCACGTATATCGGTGGCAGAGGGATTCAATGCAGATCAAGACTCGGACATTGTCTCTGGCTCGAAGTTGCAGTTTACTTTTCAGCTCACTGTGGTCTTGGAGAGAAAGAAAGAAAGAAAAAGAAAGAAAGAAAGAAAAAAGAAAGAAAGGTTGAAAAGAAATCATTTCTGTTTTAAGCATTCAAGAACATTCAGTGCAAAAGGAATGGATTTTCCAGCATTGGCCTTCCAATCGGTTTTACATTCTGACCACGATTCCTTGGCTGGTTGAAAGAAATGGTATTTCACCATTTCTTGAAAGGTGCTTCCCATTCTTCTCTCTCCCCCGCCTTCAGAAATTATAAATATGGTTGGGGGCAGAAAGCAAGATACAGAAGGAAAGAAAATAACTGTATTGGAGCAATTTAATAAAAGCAGTAAGACTAAGTTCTGTCCCCATAGGTGCAATCTGGAGCAGACCGTCTCTTAAATTAAGACCTACCCCCCCACTCAAACCCAAATCTTCCTTTTTTTTTATTAACAAACATGTAAAACACACACACACAAAACTTAGACGTACACCACATTTACACAATACAATACGAACAGGGGCTTCCTGTTCTTTATAATAGCATTTATCAATCGATACCGCACACCTTATATTATTTCCCCTTCTATTGTATTTCATTTGGATTTCACCATTCTTAACCCTCTTATTTTACTCATAACTATTATTTTTTTAGTTTTGTTATATTCCTTCATTGATTTTTGTTTCTTTCCTCCATCCACCTATACCATTTATCCCATATCTGGTAGAATTCTGATTCTTCTTTTCCTTGGATTTCTTTAGTTAGTTTGTCCATTTCAGCACAATCCATAACCTTTCTTATTAATTCATCTTCGCTTGGAATTAATTTGTTTTTCCATTTCTGGGCAAAGGCAATCCTTGCCGCCATAATTATATGTAGGGGGCAGAAAGCAAGACACAGAAGGAGAGAAAATAACTGTATTGGAGCAATTTAATAAAAGCAGTAAAACTAAGTTCTGACCCCATAGGTGCAATCAGGAGCAGACCCTCTCTTAAATTAAGACCTATCCCCCCACTCAAACCCAAACCTTCCTTTCACTTCCCAGGACCAACGAGCAATTTCAACCAAACTTGGTACACAGATGACTTACTCTTTGGAAACAAGTACTGTGGGGGTAAGACACCGTTAACACATCTCGGGGTGGGGGAGTGTTCTGTTATGACACATCCTATTGTGCCTTCAAATGGCTTCTACTGTACTGCTGTAAAATGGCTTCTACTGTACAGCACAGTGGAATTGCCATGGTAACAGCTTCATAGTACTCCATGAGGGGGCACCCTTTGGTGAGGGGGAAAATTCAACATTAGAAATTACATTTCGTCCGGAAATTTTCCCCCTATAAATAAATACCTGGGCAATGCCAGGTTATCAGCTAGTTTGATATAACAGCAGAGAAATCTCTGGTGGATGAGTGGCAAATGGGTCTTTTTAAGGGGCTTGAAATGCAAGTGGGAAGTTAAATGTAATATTGAGGAACGATCTTATTTGTCTTTTTTGGGGGAGGGAGATAGCAATAGTAATAGCTGCTAGACTTATATGCCACTTCACAGGGCTTTACAGCCCTCTCTAAGCAGTTTACAAATGTCAGCCTCTTGCCCCCAACAATCTGGGTCCTCATTTTACCCACTTCGGAAGGATGGAAGGCTGAGGATGGATGGAAGCCAATCAATAGATTGGCTTTGGAGATTGGACTCATTGTATTCAATTAATCAGAATTGATAAGAGGTTGTATTAAGAAACAAACGTGAATCTTTCATCTGGGACCAATTAAGGTTAACATTTGGAATGATTTGGTGAATATTCTATGAGTTGATTACAATAACAGTTTGCGAACAGGGGGTTTTGGAATTTCAATCTTGTCTTTCTTTTATCCATATATATATATATATGCAGTGCTTGTGTGTGTGTGTGTTCCAGCATAACTCTGGAGCGCCTCGAGCGATTTCAACCAAACTTGGTACACAGATGACTTACTCTCTGGAAACAAATACTGTGGGGGTAACACACTCCTAACACCCCTTGGGGTGTGTGTTCTATTACGATACAGCCTGTTGTGCCTTAAAACGGCTTCTACTGTACAGCGCAGTGGAGTTGCCGTGGTAACAGCTTCACAGTACTGAACAAGGGGGCTCCATTTGGTGAGGTGAAATATCCAACCTTAGAAATTACGTTTGGTCCGGATATTTCTCCCCTATAAATAAATACCCCGGCAACGCCGGGTTATCAGCTAGTTATTAATAATAGCTCTTATTTCTTTTATACTTTTATATATATGTTTATTATTATTGTTTTTCCTGTTAAATATTTTGTTATGGAGTATAGATGGCAGGGAGATGAAAGAGTCCGAGAAAGGGAAAACTGCCCAAGAAGGATAAAAACAGACTTGGCTAAAGCAATTTGAATGCTTGGAGCTGTCCAAGGTCCTGTAGCTTCAGCACCACAGCAATGTGTAACTAAGCTAGTGGGTGAAATCCTGTGTCCTTGGCCATCTCGGGCATCAATTAGATGCTGTTGCTTTGACTTTCTCACACAAATAACACACGCTGTGAATCTCATCCACTTCCTCACTGTTGTCTCAAGAGGAAAACAGTGGACAAAATTAGCCACTCTTCCTTTTGTTGTACACAAAATGTTTTTTTGTGCAACATGGTAAACTTGGTATAAAGCAATAATTATAAGCATTTGAAAATAATGGATAAACCAACAGAAGAGTTTTGAATGTGTGTCTGAGTGTAAAATCTACACAACAAGCTCTTCCATTGATTCTATTCTATTCTTTGAACAAAACACATCTCGTGTTTTCTGGCCATTGATCTCTGGCCGGATAGATTTTGGGGTTGTGTGGGTAACATTCATTCTCTTAAACCAGAAAATTCCCCGTGGAAAGAGGGGGAAAAAAGTGTTTGAACCATACCTTAAATAAATTCTATCACTCACCTACATGGACGTTGGCTGAAAACTGATAAATGCCAGATACCGAAGCTGTAAATCTCCCAGTTGTTAAGTTTAATCCGGATCCTCGGAGAAAAGCTCCTTTGGCTAAAGGCTGTGTGAGAAAGGAGGAAAAAAATAGAATTGAAATGTTATTCACACCTGTTCAACCAATTCTTTATTCCCATTCCTTAATATCCCATTCCATAATATGTAATCAAATAGGTTTATATACACTATGTCTGTCCTCAGCCTTTCCAATTTTCTTTCCCCCCAAAAAAATTGCCTTTAAACTTCCTGAAAACTGTAAAGGTAAAGGATCCCCTCGCATATATGTGCTAGTTATTCCCGACTCTAGGGGGTGGTGCTCATCTCCATTTCAAAGCTGAAGAGCCAGCGCTGTCCGAAGACGTCTCCATGGTCGAAACACCCCACAAATAGCCCAATAACGCCCCTAAAAAACAGCCTGAAAAACAGCCCCAAAATGGCCTGAACCCCCCCCCCCCAAAATGCCCCCGAACCAGGCACGCACATGCCGGCCAGCTGGTCCTTGGGTTTCCGATGCTGGTGGTGGGTTCCTGCCGGTTCGGCCTGCTTCGGCCGAACCGGTAGTGGTATAGCGGCCTGGGTCACTGGAACTGGCAGCGACCTAGGCCTGCCACACTCCCAAACCGGTTTTCTTATCACCACCATCTTCTTTTTTAGTTCCGCACATGCACGCATCCAGCCTGTGAGTGAACCCGCATTAAAGCCGGGCAGAACCCACTCCAGGGGCGCGTGCATGCATGATCCAGTTTGGGCACTCGGTGCTGAAAAGGTTTGCCATCCCTGTCCTAATGTTCAGAAGTTTGCACTTTCCATTCTCCAACGTTTCAAATTTAAGAAGGATGAAGGGGGAAAATCCCAAAAGCTTTGAAAGAAAAACAGCAGATCTAAATGGACAAAAACCTGGAGACCTGTTGTTGTTTTTAAGTCCGCAAAACATCTGTGGGATTTCAAAAGGAGCCAAAAAAAAGTCTTTTTTTTAAAGATGACTAGCTCCAAAGTGCTCCAGGCAATCTCACACCTCCCTCAAGCAACCTTAAATTGCTTTCTTCTGCAGCGGTTAACGCTCTCGGGGTCTTTCTTTCCCTTGTTGTTTTATAAAGTGTGTCGGGGCAATTGAAGAAGCCGAAAGCCACCGCTTTAGCGGCACTCCGGCAAGCGACTCATTCCTAGACAGGCTGCGTGCAGGGAAGATTATCGGACTTAACTTAAAATAAACCCAGCATGGCATGTTTATTGTTAGTTTTGGCTCGTGCAATGCGGGTTTGGCTCAAATTCGGGGGGGGCGGGGGGGAAGAGAAAATGAACTTTACTGAACTTTTTGGAGGGGAGTGGAGGGGAAATCTATTAATTAGGCACCTTATTATCGCCATAATAAGATGCCTAATTAATAAGCGGTATAAGGCATAAGGGACACGGGGCGGCTCGGTGGCTAAGACGCTGAGCTTGTCGTTCAGAAAGGTCGGCAGTTCGGTGGTTCGAATCCCTAGCGCCGCGTAACGGAGTGAGCTCCCGTGACTTGTCCCAACTTCTGCCAACCTAGCAGTTCGAAAAAGAACATTAAAAAATGCAAGTAGAAAAATAGGGGCCACCTTTGGTGGGAAGGGAACAGCATTCCGTGTTAGTCATGCCGCCACATGACCATGGAGACGTCTTCGGTCAGCGCTGGCTCTTCGACTTTGAAACGGAGATGAGCACCGCCTCCTAGAATCGGGAACGACTAGCATATATCTGCGAGGGGAACCTTTACGCCCCCTCCTCGAGCTTCCATGTTGGCCCTTATCTTGCATCCAAAACGGGCCCCATGGAGGCTCCTGGGAGGGGTGGGGTGGGAGGAGCAGGGGCGGAGGGGGGGGGATTTGGAGGTTCTCTGAACCAGCCATAACGTTAGCCACAGGTTCTCCCAAACCCGGGCGAACCTGTTGCAGCCCACCCCTGGTTGCAATCCCTAAACTCCCTGTATGAATCAAACAGCCTATAATGTCCATTTGCCAAAAGGTTATAACAGATGTGCATTATGTCTATGATGAAAGGCTCCTGTATTCAGTGGTGGGTTCTTACCGGTTCGGACTGGTTCGGCTGAAGCGGTAGCGGTTTAATGGCCTGGGTCGCTGGAACCGGTAGTGACCCAGGCCTGCCACGGCCCTGAACCGATTCCCTGGGTGGCGCCATAGTTTTCCGTTTTTCGCTTCTATGCATGCGCAGAATAATTTTTATTACACTGTGCATGCACGCGCGGCGCGCACCCAACCAAATCGGCAGTAGTGCCTGTCGGAACCCACCCCTGCCTGTGTTGTTATAAAAGTATAACCAATTTCATTTATCTATTTTGTACAATGACAATAAAAACTATACTATAAAGCTTGGTTTTTCCCCCCAAACTTGACAACTCTACAATGAGTGGACTTCAACTCCCAGAATTTCCCAACCATTATTGGAGAATTCTGGGGGGATATTTGACGTCCCCATATCTCAAAACTTGCCAATTTTTTTTGGGAGGGGGGGGAGAAAATACTAGTTTAGACAGTGGACGAGGAAGAAATTAGACTTAAGGTTCTCTCGTCTGGATATTCTTTGATCCCTGCTAAAGTTTACTCCCCTCTTCTCTGGAAATGGCAAAGCTTTCTGACAGCTCCAATTTCTTGCCTGTTTCATTAAAACCATTTTTTTTAAAAATATATCAGAGGCAGTGACTTAATTCCCCTCAAAACCGCTGACTTGAACATAGAAAGCAGTTTTCCGGCACCAGTAAATTGCCGCTTGAAAAAACATTCCTGTTTCTTCACGTCTCTCGCTCCCACTCTCTCAACACACGCACAAAGAGAGAGAATTAACGCGGCGCTCTGGGAAGGAATGGAATTAATCGCGATGCGCTAATAGGTTAAACTGCTCGCCAGTTAGAACAATCTGCCAGTTTCCCTGACACAGCCCTTAAGCCCCCAAGATTGCAAAATTGGTTTAATTATAGCTGGGGAAGGGGGATGCAGCCATAGAGATACTTATGTGCGCCAGCCCTGAATATACCCACCCACCCCCCACTTCCAAGCGCAAATATGATCAACTTGTGGCATTTGGGGCGCTGAATCTTTTTTGGGTTGCAACATGGAGTCGCCATCCTTTGTTTAATTTGGGGCAACGGACAAGCCAAAATCCCTTTTCTTTTAGTTCCGCCTCGTTGCTGATTTCTCTTGAAAAACTCCCACGCGCTAAGGAAGAAAACCTGAGACATAAATCAGAGCCATCCTCGTTGGGCTGATTCCTCTGTCCCAGAATGCTTGGCTATTCTTTCCCTGGGGGTCGCTTGGCAGTAAAATCCCTGTTTGGCTCTTAATCTGATCCCAGGTTCAAACCCCCAGCATCCTCTGATCCAGTGGGGAGTTCGGACTGGTTTGGCCAAACTGGTCATGGGTTGGTGGCCTGGGTCGTTGGAACTGGCAGCGACCCAGCTCTGCCATGCCCCCAAACCGGTTCTCCCGGCAGCACCATCTTGTTTCTTGCTTCTGCACATGCTTAGAGCATTTTTTTTGCAGTGCGCATGCGTGCACAGTGCACATCAAGTGCATGCATGGTGCACCCACAAGTGAACTAGCAGTAGTCCCTGCCGGAACTCACCCCTGCTCTGATCTCACGTCCGAGCTACAAGATCTAAGAGAGAAAGACTTGATGGTGTTTGGAATCAGTGGCCCAGGGGTGAATAGGATGATGCTGGAATAAAATATTCATTTTCCTCAATTGTAGGACCGGGTGAAAATGTCCCACAAAGGTTGCATTAAGGTAAAGATTCCCCTTGGACATATGTGCTAGTCATTCCTGACTCTAGGGGGCAGTGCTCATCTCTGTTTCAAAGCCGAAGAGCCAGTGCTGTCCAAAGACGTCTCCCTGGTCATGTGGCCGGCAGGACTCAACTCCCGAAGGCGCATCAAACGCTGTTCCCTTCCTACCAAAGATGGTTCCTATTTTTCTACTTGCATTTTTACGTGCTTTCGAACTGCTAGGTTGGCAGAAGCTGTGACAAGTCACGGGAGCTCACTCCATTATGTGGCGCTAGGAATTCGAACCATTGAACTACCGACCTTTCTGATCAACAAGTCTTAGCCACTAAGCCACTGCGTTCCTCCAAGTTTGTATTTAACCTCCCTTATCAAATTCTAATGCATTTCACTTCCAAACCAGCTAAGATTCCTGCTCTCACTCTTTAGAATTCTTACCAGCTACCTTATACTTTCTCAAAGCATTACATGCCTACCACAATTTTCCCATCCTCCTACACCTGAATATTTCTCATCTGAGCACAACCAGAAAAATACAGAATAACAGAGTTGGAAGGGGCCTTGGAGGTCTTCTAATCCAACCCCCTGCTCAGGCAGGGAACTTTATATCATTCCAGACAAACGGTTGTCCAATTTGTTCTTAAAAATCTCCATTGATGGAGCACCCACAAGTTCTGGAGCCAAGATCCACTGATTAATTGTTCTCACTGTCCGGAAATTTCTTCTTAATTCTAGGTTGCTTCTCTTCTCGGTTAGTTTCCATCCATTGCTTCTTGTTCTGCCCTCAGGTGATTTGGAGTATAGGTTGACCCCCTCTTTTTTATGGCAGCCCCTCAAATATTGGCACCCTGCTATCACATCATCCTTAGTCATTCTTTTCATTAAACTACATAAAACCTAATTCCAGCAACCGTCCTATGTTTTAGCCTCCAGTCCCCTAATCATCTTCGCTGCTCTTCTCTGCACTCTTTCTAGAGTCTCAACATCCTTTTTTTTTAACTAAGGCGACCAAAGCTGCATGCAATACTCCAAATGCGATCTTACCAAGGCATTAACAAGTGGTATTAGCGGTCCATTAACATTCTAAAGTGGTATTAAATCAGTATGGTAGGGTGGCTGCTGTTTACTCTATGCTAGAAGCTGAAGTGATATGGAAGATTATTGTTCTGAGCGAGGCTTCCCAGGAGCCTGAAGCAAACTCCTTGTCCCGACAAAAACTCCTTTTATTCATTCACTGTGAATTCTGCTCATTCACATCCAGCAAAGTCTTTTCAAGGGAGGATTTACAGTCACAGACCTTATCTGGCTTGGAGAACTACCAGGCCGATATCTGCAAAACTTGGCAAGGTGTGTCGGACAGTCACGAACCAATTAAGTGAACTAATTGCCTCCTGCAAACTCCACTCCCCTTTCGCTCCTCTTTTATTCCCTCTGGGAGGGGCCATTCACCATCCACCGGTCTCCTTACTCCCAAGTCGACCTCTGTTCTTTAGTTCCTTCGTCTGGCCACTCTGCACATGCACACACTGGGAACAGGCCCCAGCTGTTCGTCTGCCTCAGTGATGTCTGACTCCGAAGGCAGCTGATAATTGTCAGACGGCCCTGGCCCCCTCTCTGCCTCCGACACAGAGCCCTCATCCGAGCCTTCCCCAGGCTCCAGGACTGGCCCATCTTCCTCCCCAATCTCCTCACTGTCCAAATCTGCTGCCAGCTCTGCTGGCTGCTGGCAGGCCACAACAATTATCTAGTCTAACTCCTTGCTCTGCATCTGGTATAAAACCCCTCTGCCTTCATTTTGTTTTAAAACCCTCTTTCGACCAATGTTGGGCTCCCGATATTCCTCTCCTCATGCTCCAGAATGGCTTTTTTTTTTGGCGCCTTAAAAGATCAACATGCGTGAATTAAGATTGTCATCCCTCTCTTAAATTTGGGCAGCCATCCGCTCTCCCGGCAGGGATGTTGTCCAAGTGGCTTAGGAGAAAACCTACTTTAAAGCCACAATAATTGCACTTCGTGAACGCTGTTCGCTGACGGAGGATCAAATGCCCATTAAGAGACCTGTGGCAGAGATGGCGGCGGACGCGCCCGCCGAAGAATGTTTTGAAACCCTCATGACAACAGGCCTCGTTTTCTTTTCATCGCCCCCAGCCAAGGGCTCTGTCATCGGGCCTGGCAGGGCCCACAGGCCGCCGTGCCTCGGATACATCATTGTAAGGAATGCGCTTAAAACCCATCTGGCGGAGCCTCTCCGAAGATGGCACGAAGAGTGCTGGCTGGCAGGGCAGGCGTCTGAGAATCTGCCAAAGCTCAATTAGAAAAAGCACAGCCTGCCTCAATTCAGCCTTCGCCTGTGCACTGATGGCTATTAAGATGTCTTGTTACAGGCCAATTAGAGTGGCACCAACTCTTATCCTTGGAGGGAACTCTGACCCTGCCTGGACTCCAAGAGACACTTTTAATCTCCTCTCTCCCATACATTTCTTGGTTTGTTTGTTTTTTAAGACTAAGCTGCTACAAGCACAGGAGCTGTGGTTTCATAAGAACTCATACAAAGAGGGTGTGCGTGTGTGTGTGTGTGTGTGTGGAAATGTAACTCCAGCACAAAAAGAGAACCAACGTTGGAACAAGCCAACACATTCAATACGGCTCCATGACTTTCCAACTAATCCTAATCGGGGCCATCTCAACTGCTGATCGCCACATGGATATGCACACCGTGTAGAGGGTTTTTTTGCGTGTGGCAAGAGTATGACTATGTGTCAGAATGGTCAAGCGATTGGCGACTCCAAATGTGAACCAACAAATGCTCTGCCCTACACATGGGCAACAAAAATCAGAGCACCAAATACAAGTTGGGTGGATACGACCTCGTAGACTGTCACACTGTAACAGCATTGCCAAAAAGGCGTTAAGAGTTGTTAACCTAATTTTGCGAAGCTTCTTCTCCGGTAATATTGCACTGCTAGCTAGGCCATACAAAACCTTTGCCAGACCAATCCTCGAATACAGCTCGTCTGCCTGGAATCTGCACTGTATATCAGACATTAATATGATTGAGTGAGTCCAGAGGTATTTCACGAGAAGAGAACTCCACTCCTCTGCTCACAACAGAATCTCTTATGCCACCCGGCTTGAAATTTTGGGATTGGATAACCTAGAACTATGCCGCCTATGGTCTGACCTAAGCGTAGTACACAAAATTGTCTGCTACAACGTCCTATTGTCTGAGCAAGTTTGCTCAGAAGCTGAAATACACCAAGTGAATGAGAGGAAGAGTGGGAAGCAGAGGAGAGAAGAAGATAGGAAGAGAGGGATAGGAGAGTGGGTAAGGGGGGAAGATGAGGAGGATAAGGAGGAGTGGAATGAAGAGAGAGGAGACGGAGAAAGGAAGGAGAAGTAGAGTAGAAAAGCATGATGGCAGGAAGAAAGGAGGTAGGAGAGAGGCAGAAGAAAGAGGTGTATGGAGAGCAGAAGAGCTAATAATGGGTTTTTATCTTTCTGGGCGTTGATGGAAAGAGGAACTGATGTAATTACTACTTAATACAATAGGATATTGGCTATGTAATAGTATACATGTGATTATATGTTATGAAAATAGAAAATAAAAAAAGTATTTTGAAAAAAAAAAGAAGAAGAAAACATCCTACTGTCAATGACTACTTCAGCTTCAACCTCAATAACACACGGGCAAACAATAGATACAAATTCAAGGTAAACCGCTCCAAACTCGATTGTAGAAAATACAACTTCAGCAACAGAGTGGTCAACGCCTGGAATTCTCTACCTGACTCCGTTGTTACATCCTCAAACCCCCACAGCTTTAACCTTAAACTTACCGTGGACCTCACCCCATTCCTAAGAGGTCCGTAAAGCGGGCGTGCATAAGCGTAGCAGCGTGCCTACTGTCCCTGTCCTACCATCCGCATTTATTCGTACCTATTTCCTGTGTTCATGTCCATCTTCATACTTATACCTGCTATCTTGTACATGTTTGACAAACTAACTAACTAAAGAAATTAAAAAGTATATAAATAGTTGCCACTGGCTTTTCCTTCCCTCTCTCCCTCCCTCCTTCCCAGTGGTTAGAATGCAGCATTGCAGGCTAACTACCCACTGCCACATGTTCGATCCTGACTGGGTCAAGTTTGACTCAGCCTTCCATCCTTCCGAGGTGGGTAAAATGAGGAGCCAGATTGTTGCGGGCAAGAGGCTGACTCTGTAAACCGCTTAGAGAGGGCTTTAAAGCACTGTGAAGCGGTATATATATATATATAAGTGCTCTTATTATTGCTATTTGCATTGTAATCACACCTTGTGGTGTGTGTGTTTGTAAACATTCCCCAAACACCTAATAAGGGCTCCTGCCTGGCCTCACCATCTGGAAATTCTGGAGTTCCATCAAGGTTTTCTTGTCCACGATGATTTGCCCCTTGAGCTTGCAATGGAAGGCTTCCTCCACTCGCCGGTAGAAGGAGATCTCCTCCAGAGGCGGTAACATCACCGGCATCTCACTGGGATGGGCTGGGAGAACTGAAGATGCCCGCCTTTCAGTAGCTTCTGGGTGGAAGAAAGGATTGCAAATGCGATTACCCTATACCAGTGATGGCGAACCCTTTTCGCCTTGGATGCCATACTTGCGTGCCCACCCTCATAATTTAATGCCTGCGCATGCGTGCATGACCCCACCCTGCTGCCCCATGCTTGCGCACACAGTTTTCTAGAAGCCTGGGGAGGGCGATAAATGGCACAATACGCAAACCGGAAGTTCGAGAATGGACTTCTGGGTTGCCTGTTGGGCAGTTTTTCTCCCTCCGGATGTGAAGTTTCCAAAAGATGACCTAATTAATTTATGAGCCTCGAGACAAAGTTCAAAAGAAATCCATTCATTTATTAGGATCAACATTTTGATATGTTCTTCTGCGGAACCGAAACTGACGTCGGCTTAATTGCATTTGAATTTTATCCCTGTATCCCCTCCCTTCTGTCTGTGTCATAAATCACATCCACCAACAAGGTGCTACGGCAGGCTATGAACATGCGCATTTCACACGCCAGCTGTAGGAATATGAGACCTGACTCTGGCCAAAGGTATGCATGGAATTCCCCTCCCTTTTCTTATGTCAACGATAGTAGTCATGGAAACGGTTTACAAATTGACACCGGAGACTTCAGGAGGCTTCCTTGAAAAACGGCTGAAAAACAAGGCCAAAAATCAGCTGGCCTGCACGCACCTACACACTGGAGCTAACAGGGTAACGCCTTGCGTGCCCTCAGAAATGGCTCTGCATGCCACCTGTGGGACGTGTGCCATAGGTTTGCCATCACTGCCCTCTATCAATCTTTACTAGTAAAGTCAAAGAGCCGGAAATGAACTGCTTTACCTTTTAACATGTCTTTAAATTCCTGCATTAAGACTTCATGGGTAACTTCGGCTCCAGGAAGGCCAGGGAGCCCTGGAGGACCTGGGGGCCCCGGAGGTCCAGCGAGACCACGCTAGGGGGGAGAAAAAGTGGGAGAAACAGAAGATGTTCAGAAACTTTCTTACGCCGAAGGATCAGTTGCCGTTCCATTAGCCAAGTCCCAAATTCATGGTTTGATTTGGACCCGTTTGGAGAAATCAAGGGACGTTGTTCAGCTGGGCCAAAGACTTTGGAGATCACATCCCCAACTGCTTCTGAACAATTCTTCAGGAAATTGTTCAATTCTGCTTGATTCCTGCAGTCTTTCCCCAGGGCATACAGGATATCCAACTGGGGAAATGGCAACATGCCAGGGATTGTTTGGGCACAGACTTGGCCAAAAATCAATCCGTCAATCAATCAGTCAATCAGTCAGTTAGCCAGATCTATCATCTATCTATCTATCTATCTATCTATCTATCTATCTATCTATCTATCTATCTATCTATCTATCTATCTATCTATCTATCTATCTATCTATCTATCTATCTATCCTATTTATCTATCTATGTAATCTATCTATCTATCTATCTGTCATCTATCTATCTATCTATCTATCTATCCATCCATCCATCCATCCATCCATCCATCCATCATCTTATCTTATCTTATCTTATACCATATCTATCTTATCTATCTGTCTGTCTGTCTGTCTATCATCTATCATCTATCTATCTATTTATCATCTATCTTATCTCTCTATCTTATCTTATCTTATATCTATCTTCTATTTATCTTATCTATCTTATCTTATATTTATCTTATCTATCTATCTATCTATCTATCTATCTATCATCTACCTTATCTTATCTTATATCTCTTATCTATCTATCTATCTTATCTTTCTATCTTATCTATCTTATCTTATATTTATCTTATATCTATCTTATATTTATCTTATTCTATCTATCTATCTATCTATCTATCTATCTATCTATCATCTATCTATCATCTATCTATCTATCTATCTATCTATCTATCTATCTATCTATCTATCTATCTATCTATCTATCTATCATCTATCATCTATCTATCTATCCTGGGAAAGATGAGGACAATGGAGGGGGAAAAAAGAAAAGTGTAAACTTGAGCAGCTTTGTTAGATGTTCAGAAGAAAAATAACGGTGCATACAAAAAAAAAACCATCCCTTTTTCCATGAAAAAGCTTCCATTCTGAACATATTTTCCCTCGATCTGAGTAAAAATCAAATTGGATCCTTTGTGACCGCATCAATGCTATTTTTGTTGATATCATCTTTAGGATCCCCCACTCAGTGTAAAGTGTTTTTTTAAGGAAACCGACATGTATGTAATGGTGAGAATAACATCCCTTTTAGAGAATAATGTCCATTGGGGAGAAAATTGGTTTGCCTTAAGCAAAACCGCATCCCTCGAATTGTATACGTTATTGGGAAAGAAGCACCTCTGAATGTGGGGGATTTTCTCAAACAGAAATGGAAATGAGAGAGATTGAAGTCATGGCTGAGAAAAAGGAGAGAAAAGGCAGTGAGCAAAGGAACCAACAGCTGTTTGGAGAAAAAGGAGACTTCTCAGATCTGCCACAGACCAGATTCAAACTGGAGATGTCGCTTAGGAATCAGATCAGTGTCTCCTGAGTAATGACCGCAGGAGAGGCTGAAAAACCTTCCCTTGTGTGGGTCCGAAAGGGGCAATTCAAGAGCCCATTAAAAGCCTGGATGATTAGAAGGTGGTGGAGATAAAACAAATCAGCAAGGAAAATTCGGGAAGGAGCACAAGCGTGCAAGGCAGGGTCCTCTCTGGGCACAATGAGAATGTAACTGCTGAACAAAACTCCGCTCTGGTGACAGGAAGGGCATCGGGCCAGTAAACACTCTGCTAGCTCCATTCAAGGGTATTATGGGGTCATTTAAAAGAGGGGGGGGGAATCATCTTTGTCAGCATTATCGTTACCAGCTAGCAAAAGCTTCCAGAAATGACCTACTTTTTTATCTTTCCCTTTGCATTTCTTTTTGGAGTTGCTGCCTTCCACTGGACGGTGCACAAATGAAATCCATGTCTTGCGTGGATCGGTGATGCGCGGGTCTGGGGATCCTAGCATCTAAAGGAAGGAAGAGTAAAAAGGTGACACTGAGATCCTTCAGCCCAGGGATGCCTAGCAGGCAGGCTGGCAAAGAGATTTTTCATCCCCTTTCTTGCCTTATCACCCTTCCAGTTCCCAATTCTGGATCTGAAATCCAAGAAACAAAACTTCCACCGAAGGAGGAGGACAGTGGTGGGTTCCGGGTGGTACGGCAGTGCCGGTAGTAGTCAGGAGCAGCGGCCACCGTACCAGTACGGTGGTTCCTTTGGCCACCCACCCGCCCGCGTTCCACACCTGTTTTTTAAGCAACTGAGCCAATTGCGCACAACCTCCAACGAACAGCTGGGTGTCACAGGGACAGTGGAGTGGGCATGCATGCGCAGCGCACGTCAGGCGCATGGACAACGCACGGCCCGCATGTGCACAAACGGACCACGGGCAGTGTCCCAGTAGCAACGATAGGAGCAACCCACCACTGGAGGAGGGATCATGAAATTTATAGCCTGCAGATTCCCCCCCCCCGCATCCTTTAATAGCAATAGCAGTTAGACTTATATACCGCTTCATAGGGCTTTCAGCCCTCTCTAAGCGGTTTACAGAGTCAGCATATCGCCCCCACAGTCTGGGTCCTCATTTCACCCACCTCGGAAGGATGGAAGGCTGAGTCAACCTTGAGCTGGTGAGATTTGAACCGCCGAACTGCAGCTAACAGCCAGCTGAAGTGGCTGCAGTACTGCACTCTAACCACTGCGCCACCTCAGCTCTTAAAAAAAAAAAGATTTGCAACTCCGTGGGAATGAAAAAGGATCAAAGACGAAAGAGAAAAAGTTAAGATGGAAATCAGTTCATAGAAAGAAGAATGGGAGTTAAAAGCCAGCAACGACATAGAGAAGTGGCTGTATCCATTTAACAAATAGCAAATTGGACCAGTGCTCTTAAAAAATAAAATACAGCTAGGGAACACCAAGACTTGAGCACAATAGACAACTGGCCCACAGACCGGGAATAGAAAGGAGCAAACTGTATATGTGCTTCGTTAGGCCGTAATGCAATTCTGATTAAACCGTCAAAAGATACAGTGCATTGAAGAATCCAACCAATGAAAAGGTAAGATTCAACCATGAGACACTAAACATAGATGAAAAGGATGCTATCACCA
Source organism: Thamnophis sirtalis (assembly GCF_051295495.1). Taxonomy (NCBI): domain Eukaryota; kingdom Metazoa; phylum Chordata; class Lepidosauria; order Squamata; family Natricidae; genus Thamnophis; species Thamnophis sirtalis. The sequence continues at coordinate 43,100,720 of NW_028261395.1, forward strand.
TCTTCATTTAACGACCCCCATAATCCCTTGCGGGGTGGAGTCTGGGCAACTGAATGGAGCTAGCAGAGTGTTTTCATGGCCAGATGCCCTTCCAGTCACCAGAGCAGAGTTTTTCTTTAGCAAATATATTCTCATTGCGCCCAGAGAGAGAAATATCTGCCTTTACCTAGGATCGAACTCACAGACTTCTGATTGGGGAGGTGAGAGCTCCAACATTAGGCCATCGCACCGCTCCATGAAAAGGATGCTACCTGCACAGCTAAATATATTAGCCGGCCACAGCCAAACATTTTTCTCAACGTCTACCATATTTGGCTTCCAATCAATTTGCTGGAGCTCTGAAAATGCACATAATGTCTCTTGCCTTTGCTAAGGTCTCTGGGTCTTTCATTGACCCTGCTAGACAGGATTCCCCAAGATCCAGGAAATTGCTACCCATCCATCTTAAAAGATCATTATCCAGGCCGGTCGGCTGGCTTTCTATCCAAGGGGAGGGAAAGATAACTCATCTCGTGAAGAACTCTGCCCACTGTGCCGCTGTAGTCCAACAATTGATTTATTGCTACTTCATTTACTAATGGGCAGGGTGGTGGGGGATGATGATGTCGTTTCAGCTAACCCCAGGCTAGGCCAGGGTCTGCTTTAAAGAAGGCTTCTGTTGTGGCTCGCCAGCGGCCAGTGAGAAAGTTGGGGAGGAACTTGGGCCAATCCTAGAGTCTGGGGAAGGCTCGGACGAGGGCTCTGGGTCGGAGGCAGAGAGGGGGCCAGAGCTGTATGCCAGTTATTGGCTGCCTTCAGAGTCAGACATCCGTGAAGCAGACGAACAGCTGGAGCCTGTTCCCAGTGTGTGCATGCGCAGAGTGCCCAGTCGAAGGGAAGAGCTAAAGAACAGGGGGCGACTTAGGAGGAAGGCCACAGGTGGACGATGAATGGCCCCTCCCAGAGGAAATAAGAGAGGAGCGAAAGGGGAGTGGAGTTTGCAGGAGACAATTAGTTTGCTTAATTGGTTCGTGACCCTCCGAGACTCCTTGCCAAGTTTTGCAGATATCAGCCTGGCAGCTCTCCAAATATCTCACCAAGGCTGAAGGTTGACTCAGCCTTCCATCCTTCTTAGGTGGTTAAAATGAGGACCCAAATTGTTGGGGGCAAGAAGCTGACTCTGTGAACCACTTAGAGAGGGCTGTGAAGCATTGTGAATCGGTATTTAAGTCTAAGTGCTATTGCTACTCCTTCCTTCCTTCCTTCCTTCCTTTCCTCCTTCCCTCCCTCCTTCCTCATTCTCTTTCCTGGTGGCCCAGTGCGTATTGCAGGCTGACTCTGCCCACAGCCAAAAGTTCGATCCTGACGAGGTGGGTAAAACAAGGACCCAGATTGTTGAGGGCAAGAGATGCTGACTCTGTAAACTGCTTAGAGAGGGCTGTAAAGCACAGTGAAGCGGTATATAAGTCTAAGGGCTACTGCTGTTACTATCTTGGGTGCAAATGTCATCTTAAAACCTACATTTGATTAGCCAGGAAGTTTCGTGTCCACTACAAGACATGGGGGGGGGGAATCCCTGTTCCTTCTTCGCCTTTTCAGGATAGTTCCTGCCAACTTTCTCAGTTGAGAAATTGCTAATCATACAGTCCAGGTAACTCCTGGATTCTAAGAGTCCCATGAGGGCGAACCTATGGGTTGTCCATGGGAGGCAGGGAGAGAATGCAGGGGAACAGCGTCCCCGTCCTCCCCACAGTTTGTTTTTGGTCAGAGGGGGCTGTAGAGAGGCCTACTAGCGGTGTGGGGGGTTGCACGCACATGCGCAGTGGGAGGGGGAGTATGGGGGGGTCACATGTGCATGCACAGGGGAGTCGGTTACGCGGCGTGGTGGTGTAGTGCACTCATTGCATTTCAGCCCGCGACGACCAAAATCTTAGCCATCACTCTGATAGCCCTTTCGGACACCTTCCCCCCCTCCCCATTTATAAACGAAAAGGCCACCGGGGGGGGGGAGGAATTGTAAGAGATCCCCAGAAGTTCCTCTGCCTCCGTTGCCCCAGGCAGATGTCGTCGGAACCACAGCTGTCTGCACGGTGAGCCAAGAGGGGGAACCCGAGTCACTCCTAGCGGAGGGCTAAGCGCATTCCACGGTAATTGAATAATTAGTGTCAATGTTTAGCTCCGTCAGGCACGCCCTGCAGCCAGGCAGATTTCGCTGGCAACGGTTCAAGTCTCTACCGTTTTTTTCCCCGGGACCCCAAATTGCTATCCGTGAAATGAGAATTTCACGAGCAGTTCTCGAGCGTCATTTTTCGGGTTCACCCACAATATGCAAATAGCTAACTCCAGGGTGCCCCCTTGAATAAGACCTACTCCAGTTTCCCTTGTCGAGGGAGGGAGGGAGGGAGGGAGGGAGGGAGGGAGGGAGGGAGGAGAGAGAGAGAGAGAGAGAGAGAGAGAGAGAGAGAGAGAGAGAGAGAGAGAGAGAGAGAGAGAGAGAGAGAGAGAGAGAGAGAGATTACAAAGTTGCCTTCCCAGAAAACTTTCAGAGACTGGAACATAAATGTCAAAAGGGCATTGAAAAGTTAAAACAGTGACGGTGAGTGAAGAGATGGCTTAATACAAGGGCCAATTTCCACCCACATAGTCCATCCCGATCTTTTGGCTCCCTTTTGCCATTATTTTTCTCCAGCAAAGCTTCCTGGAATCACGCCGAAAGGTTTGGGGCCCATTCCCCCACCAAGATGTTAGTAGCAGCTAAAGTAAGGCAGAAGCGGTGGGCTTCAAAGATTTTAGCAAAGGTTTCGCTCCCTGGTTGCTGGGTGGGCCTGGGCATGATGGATGTGGCCAACTCGGCCTCCTGCACCACAGCGGGAGAGGCGTTTCTGCAAGTTGTTCTTGTGGCAAGTTGTTCCACTGGTTAATTGTTCTCATTGCCAGGAAATAGAACTAAGGAGGAATTTCTCTCCTTGATTAGTTTCCACCCGTTGCTCCTTGTCCTACCCTCAGGTGCTTTGGAGAATAGCTTGACTCCCTCTTCTTTGGGGCAGCCCCTGAGATATTGGAAGACTGCTGTCATGTCTCCCCTAGTCCTTCTTTTCCTTAAACTAGCCATACCCAGTTCCAGCAACAAAATTTCAGACAAAAGGAGGAATTGGAAGAAGGAAAATGTGGCAGGCAGCTCCCTCAACTCTATTTCTTTCTTCATAAAATTGTTGGAAGAACCCAACAGACAACTTTCCCCTTAAAATGAGGAGGGGGTTACAGCCTGGGAAAACAAGCAAAAAGGAGCAAATCAGCCGCTCTTCTGCTTAAAGAAAGCTGGGCTCCTGTGCCCCATCCACCCCCGAATTGTATCTGCCTGCCATAGGCTGGCAGTGCCCTTGGGAACTCTGGACGGCTGGCAACTGCCTGGCCCTCTTGGTGTCCCTAGCTTCCTTTGCTTGCAGCCAGCCTGTTGCCCAAAAGCCCCAACAGCGACATGATTGATGGTTAAAATAATCGCTCTGCCCTTGTGGTCGTATTATTTAATCCTCTTGGCCTGGCATGAACAATCCGGGGGATAAATGTGCCAGACTCTCTTTATCTTGGCAATCGTTGGCTTCAGCAGCCAGAACAAGAGAGGGAGAGAGAGACCAGAGAGAGAGAGAGACAGACAGACGGAGATGAGAGAGAGAGAGACAGAGAGAAAGACACAGACACACACACACACAGATGAGAGAGAAACAGACAGACACACACACAGAGAGACAGACAGACAGACGGAGATGAGAGAGAGAGACAGAGAGAGACAGAGAGAGATCAGAGAGACATACAGAGAGAGAGAGACAGACAGACAGACGGAGATGAGAGAGAGACAGAGAGAGATGAGAGAGACAGAGACACACACACACAGAGAAAGACAAACACAGACAGAGAGATAAGAGAGAGAGACAGAGAGAGATGAGAAAGTCAGAGAGAGAGACAGAGATGAGAGAGAGACAGAGAGATACGAGAAAGACAGAGAGACACAGAGAGGGTGACAGAGAGATGAGACAGAGAGACACACACAGAGAGAGACAGAGAGCGATATGAGAAAGACAGAGAGACAGAGACAGAGAGACACACACACACAGACACACACACACACACAGACAGAGAGATATGAGAAAGTCAGAGAGAGACAGAGAGAGATGAGAGAGAGAGGGAGAAAGAGAGAGATGAGAAAGAGAGAGAGAGAGATGAGAAAGAGAGAGAGAGAGAGATGGAGAGAGAGAAACACACACACACACACACACACACAAACACACACAGAAATATGAGAGAGGCAGAGAGAGACACACACGCAGAGTGAGACACAGAGAGAAACAGAGAGAGAGATACAGAGAGATGAGAAACAGAGAGAGATGACAGACACTGAGGAGAGGAAGAGAGAGGGGGGAGGAAGAGAGAGACAGAGACACAGAGAGAGACAGAGAGAGAGAGAGACGAGAAACACAGAGAGATGACAAACAGAGAGTCAGAGAGAAGAGGAAGAGAGAGGGAGAAGGGAAAAAATCCCACTCTAAGTCAATTTAGATAAGCCCAAGAGGGAGGCTCTTTTAGCCAATCGTTATAGTCTGCCAGTGTGTTTTTCTTCTTTGGATTGAGGGGTAGGGAAGAAAACTTTTATTTTTAATACTCGTGCCTCTTAATAACTCGTCTCCACTTAGACTAGCCTCCCAAGAACTATTCTTCCTGGACTCCAATCCCATCATCATCCTTCAATGTTGACATGCTGGCTAAAGCTTGTGGAGGCTGGAATTCACCCTCATGTGGAAGGCCACAAGCCAAAACCTTGCTTTCTCCTTGCAACGGAGGATACCATACCCAAGTGCAAAATAAATAAAATTAGGCCCTTTTTGTATCGCTAAGCTTCCTTCTCCGGTCATTATCTCACAGCGTCTTTTAAGCTGCTTCCTGACAAGCAACCTCTTAGGCAAAATTCGGCCTCTGATCTAGGAAAAAGCACGCTGTTGTCGTAAAACTACACTCTTCCCAATCAGTTGACCCACAACTCTTAAGTACAGTAGACACAATTGCCTTTCATGGCTGTCTAAAGGGGAAACCGTCCCGCCTTTCCCTCCGGGAGGTTAATTACTTCCCAATCCTACCCCAGTTAGTTAATTAACCAACCGGGGGATAATTACCCAGTTCTGTGCACAGACAACCACAGCTTAGCAATAAATGGCATTTTTAAGTATTTTGAAACTGCTTGTCAGGACAAAGCACCTATTAGGGGGGGGGGGTTGAAAGACTGCTGCTATTGTGATCGCACCCCTTGGAGCTGGGAGGTATTATCCGTTTCGGTTCCATGCCGGCCAAGAGACACAGCACCTGCGAGTTGCGTGGGGACACCACATCCTTTGCAATTTGGCAATCGTCGAGTTGCCGTTCAGTGAAACGGAGGCGGCGATTCGAACGGGGGACGGGAAACTTTCCTTATCATTCTGGTTCTCTGGCAGGATGGAGCATCCGGTGGGCAGAGCTTCTCCCCACATCTCCAGTTAAGAAATTCAGGTTGCAAACTCCCCATAAAACCATACAGGTGTGTGTGTGATCTTTTGTGGGCTGGGAATCTGGAACTGGGTGTGTGGGTTTTTTTTTAGCAATAGCACTTAGACGTACATACTGTTTTACGGTGCTTCACAGCCCTCTCTAAGCAGTTTACAGAGTCAGCCTTTTGCCCCCAACAATCTGGGTCCTCATTTGACCCACCTCGGAAGGACGGAAGGCTGAGTCGACCTTGAGCCAGTCGGTCAGGATTGAACTGCTGCCAGTGGGTAAAGTTAGCCTGCAATACTGCATTCTAACCACTAGGGAGGGAGGGAGGAAGATAGCAATTGCACTTGGACTTATATACTGATTCACAGTGCTTTTACAGCCCTCTCTAAGCAGTTTACAGAGTCAGCCTTTTGCCCCCCCCCCCCAACAATCTGGGTCCTCATTTGACCCACCCCGGAAGGACGGAAGGCTGAGTCGACTTTGAGCCTGGTGAGATTCGAACTGCCGAACTTCAGCTAGCAGTCAGCTGAAGTAGCCTGCAGTAGTGCACTCTAACCACTGTGTCACCTTGGTTCTTTTTCGTTTTTGAGTTGGCTTTCCCCCCCCCCCACGTCATAACCAGGATAGATTAAGATCACAAGTGCAAGTCACAAGTGAGCTACAGGTTGTTGTGGCCTGTCAGCCAGCAGCCCCTCCGACAGCCGACTCAGAGGAGGAGGCGTGGGAGTCAGGGCCAGCATCAAGGCAACCTGAGAGCTCCGAGGGAGAAGAGGGGAATGGAGCTGTCAGACAGAAGCGGAGCCTGGGCTGTCCGTCAGCACTCAGATGGAGAATCCACAGCCCCCAGGTCTGGAGGTGGCTGATGAGGAAGAGGAGGAACAGCTGGGTCCAGTGCCTGACGTGTGAATGCGAGAAGACAGAGGAGAGGAGAGCAGTGGAAATCAATGGGCCGGTCCTTGGGACGGAAGAAGCCTCACCCTAGCTCTGGGATAAAAGGCAAGGAGTGGAGATGAATAGATGTGGCAGACAAGTATTGATCCTCCTGCCGGTCAGCCCTGTGTGTGTGTGAGAGTGTCAGGGTTCCAAATAGCATCCAAAAGTAAATCAGAGTCCGAGGCAAAAGATTCCTCAAAGTCCCAATTTATGAAGAGAGCCATCTTGGCACATCTGGGAAAACCCGAAATCTGAAAGCTTCCCGGTTTTCCCCACCTAGTTGAAAGTTCAAGATCTTGCCCTCCACACCCACCAGTCCATCCCATGGTCCAATCTCCCACTGCCATGCTGGCAGCTTCCACCCATCCAGTTCCGGTCAGGTGCAGAGGTGCTGAGACAAAGGATGACCTTGGCTTTCTAGAAAGAATGTTGTTATGGCTACATATCATCTAACTCCATTTTTCTCTGGGGCTGCTGGCGCGTCTAATAAAGGGAACACTTAATTACAGAGGGTTTGTTGTGTTTGGGAGCCCGGTTCAAAACACAGGTGCTCCTTGTCTCAGCAATCATTTTGGCCATTCAAAATAACAACGGCGCAGGGAAAAAGTGACTTCTAACCATTTTTCACACTTACGGCCATTGCAGCCTCCCCGGGGTCAGGTGATCAAAATGTGGACGCTCGACAACCGGCTGATGACAATTGCAGCATCCCAGCCAGGGTTGCGTGATCCCCACTTCCAACAAGCAAAGTTGAAGGGGAAGCTTAAGCATCCGTGTTACTCACTGTTAGTGTCAGTACCACTTCTGAAAGTCAGGCTCAAAATCAATGAAAGACTTCTTTGGTGTATACTGTATATGAATGTGGATGGGGTTTGCAATGGGTTCTTCCAGACGGATAAATGGAGCACCCGCATGGGATGATAATTTTTTTTTTAAAAAGCCTCAATGATTTATGCAAATCGTCCAGAAATCCATTTGCCCTTTATGGTCTTAACTGCAGGATTAGCGTTTGCAATTGAAGGCCAGTTCATCATTTGCAATGGCAACCAAAGTCTAGACTCTAGAGATCCCGAACGAGGTGGGATAAACTTTCCCTCCTTGTTAGATCCTCATATATGTATGTATGTATGTATGTATGTATGTATGTATGTATGTATGTATGTATGTTGTATTTGTGTTGATAAATAAATAAAGGGATAAATAAAATTATGATAAATAAAAAATAATAATAATATTGGGTTTCTGTCTGGATGGTCTCTTGTGATGAGCCGATGGACAGAGTATGGAAGTAGTGAACTTCCTCCCATATTTGGGCATACCGGGGGCTGTAACACACTCTCTCTCTCTCTCTGTCTGTCTCTCTCTGTCTCCCTCTCTCTGTCTCTCTCTGTCTCTCTCTGTCTCTCTCTCTCTCTCTCTCTCTCTCTCTCTCTCTCTCTCTCTCTCTATCTCGCCATGACGTAAAAAAAGATGTGGAGACTCTAGAAAGAGTGCAGAGAAGAGCAACAAGGATGATTAGGGGACTGGAGGCTAAAATATATGAAGAACGGTTGCAGGAACTGGGTATGTCCAGTTTGATGAAAAGAAGGACTAGGGGAGACATGATAGCAGTCTTCCCATATCTCAGGGGCTGCTCCAAAAAAGAGAGAGTCAAGCTATTCTCCAAGGCACCTAAGGGCCGGACAAGAAGCAACAGGTGGAAACGAATCAAGGAGAGAAGCAACTTAGAACTAAGGAGAAATTTCCCAACAGTGAGAACAATTAATCAGTGGAACAGAATTTGCCTCCAGAAGTTGTGAATGCCCCAACACTGGAAGTTTTTAAGCAGACATTGGATATCCATTTCTCTGAAGTGGTGTAGGGTTTGCTGCCTGAGCAGGGGGTTGGACTAGAAGACCCCCAAGGTCTCTTCCAACTCTGTTATTCTATTCTATTCTATTCTACACTGCTCTACTCTACTCTATTCCTCATTCTGTTCTGTTCTACTCTATTCTATTCAACGGGGGGGGGTATCCTCTCGAATCTTACCGCCTGCTCCCAAGGAGGACGGTTTTCTCCTCACCGCTTGACGTTCAGAGGTAGACTGCCTTTGACCATGGATGCCCGTTGCATTTAGCAACCCCTCACCAGACAGATCCAATTCTAAGGCCCTATTTAAACTTTGTCTACCTTTAATGTAAAGTTCGTTCTTAGTTAAACCCATAAGTCGCCTTGGAAAGTTGGAATAAAGGAACGGAAATAAAATAATAGGAGTCTTCCTTTGAGGGCCTCCAGCTGCTCCGTGAAAACTTTCCTTTTTAGGAAGGATTGGAACTTTCAGAGGCACGGTTGAATCCCGCGAGTTCTTTTTGATTGATTGATTTTTCTCCCCCTCCTGCTTCCATCTCTCCCTCCGCTTCATGATGGACTTATCCATGGTTCCTTTTCTGCAATTATTAAGGGGATAATTTCCCTGCTGGATAAGCACATTGGGGAAGACTCTCTTCCCAGCCAGGTTTAGACGTTGAAATGCTGGCTAATGATTTCTCTAGGCTTGACTGCTGCTAGTTTGTCTTAGCTTCCTTTCGCTGTGGCTTCCATAGAGTTGTGGGGAAACGGATGACTGGGCTAGGCAAAAGCAAGTTGCAAGTCAAGGAAACGAGGGGGGGGGGGAAAGGAAAAATAGTTCACGTAAAACTGAAGGGAGCCCCTAGACATTGGATGCAAAGAAGCACTGCTGTCTGCTCTGGGTGTTGTTGTTGTTGTTGTTGTTGTTTGGCCAGCTTAGCTTTTAGGAGGGGCTGCCAGAAAGAGGTGGCAAAATTACTTCTGCCTTTTGCGCTCTTACACAAACCTTGAGGGCTTGTAATGTTATAAGTCTCCCTCCCACCCCTACACCTCTCCCATCCTGAGTTAATCCCACTTCTTCTAAACCTCCATCCCTTCCATCCTCAACCTGCGTTTTTCTTCCAAACCTCCATCCCTTCCATTCTCAACCTGCCTTTTCAGATGGTTTGGATTCCCTCTCCCCATCAAACCCAAGAAGTATGGAGTTTGTAGTCCAGAGGACTGGCACTGCAGCCTGGTCTATGTGGGCTGGGACCAGTGGAATTCCCCCTTACCCAGAGAGTTGCCCCCGTGGATGTGCCAATAGTATAGGGACAGAGATAGGGATAGGGATAGGGATAAGGATAGAATAGGGATGAAGATAGACTAGAATAGAATGTAGTATAGACAGAATAGAATAGAATAGAGGGCAGAAGAGAAGAGAGAATAAAATAAACAATAGAAGAGAGAAGAGAAAATAGAAGGGAAAATAGAATAGAGAAGAGATGAGAAGAGAATAAAATAGAAAATAGAAGAGAGAATAAAATAGAAAATAGAAGAGAAAATAGAAGAGAGAATAAAAGAAAATGGAGAATAGGATACGAATAGGATAAGGGTAGAATTAGAATGGAGTGGAGTGGAATAGAATAGAATAGAATAGTATAGCTTTATTGGCCATCTTCCCCAACAACGTTGGCAAAAGGAGAGAGTCATAGACATTATAATTTCCCCTCTCCCTCCGCCTCCTTTAGTTTCTGGATCATGACGAGATCTCTCCAAAAGTTATGACAAGATTGTTTGGATTGATCAGAGCCATTTCCCTTGTCCCCCATTTCCAACCCGACAGATTATCATTGGGGGGGGGAGCCTACAAGCAAGGTATGATGGGAGGTCCTGCCAATGTCAGATAACCCACCTTTGATAACAGAAGCTCCCTTTCCCAGCCTCTGAGCTAACCGTTCACCCTACAATCCTAGCTGAAACCAGAGGAATCCTCCCCCTATCGCCAGAGTGAATGTCATCAAACCAGCCGTCCCAATGTCATCCCAAAACCATGGCTCCATTTGGCTGGTGTGGCTATCTTTTTTAGGAGGATTAGAAAAGTCTTGGGAATCCCAACCCCTTGTCTCATCAAATTTGGGGGAGGGAGGGGGCATGCAATTTGGGAAAAGCGAATCCACCCCAATTTGCTTGGATTCCCAAACTCCCTTACCTTGGCGTGTCCATTCAATTCTTCGCTGTTGGACAGAGTGGTGTTGGGAAGGGCCCCTGTGTATTGGTTCGGATCCTTGGGTTTCTTCCGTGGCTCTCTCTTGGCCGCCGTCACCCGTGGGAAACTTGGGGATTCCTGGCAGATCAGCATCGCCAGCACCAACCAGCCCCAGTAACGTCGCCTCTCTTTGGGAGACATCATCATCATCATCTCCAAGCCAGAGGAGAAGCGACCGTCTTTCAAGACGGAAATCAGAAATGGGTCAGACTTGGGAATGCTGCGTTGGTCTCTTCTTCCGTAAACTGGCTCGGCTCCTAATCACCCCGAGAGAATCCCATTCGCAAGCAACACAGAATCATCGCCAGCCGTTTTTCTGTCTTCAGATAGATGGCCTGCTTAAACCACCGGCCCACATTGAAGAGTCACTCCCCTCTGCCAGCAGCCTTCTCAAAACAAAAAAAACTTGAGCTCTTCCCTGCCAACCTCAAACCGGCATCCCCCTTGTCATTCCTCGTCTTCTTCCCCTTTTGGGCCAAAAAAAAAAATATGTCCGAAGTGTCAAAAGTTGCAAGAACCCCTTCGAAACCCAAAGGTGAAGAATCAGGTGCAGGAGGTGGGGAAGGGGGAATCTGGACTCCCGTTCGTCTTTTTGACGTCACGCCTGCAGATGTCCAAAGCTGTCTGCTCAAATCTACCCATATATCAGAAATTTGGCAGAGTTGCTTGCTTTACCGATGATTTAAAAAAAAAGAAAAATCGCATTTCTGCATGGGCCAGGTCCCTGATCTTAAAAACTCCACAATTTCCCACTTATCAAAGAAAAGAAAAAAAGCAAGAAAAAAAAACCTCAAATCCTTCCTGAATTTTTCTGCCCCCTAAGATACAACCTGACAACCATCGCTTTCTCCTTCCACCAACTTTTCTCCTGAATCTTCTCTCTCTCCCTGTCCCCCCACCACCACCAAGAGGAATGTCCCACTGCCCCTGTCTCTTAAGCGGAGCCTTTGGCAAGGCAGGTTCTCCAAATCTCCAGCTCCTTGTGTCTTTGCCTGCCAGCTGCAGGCTGGCAGAAACCTCCCTGGAGTAATACCTCCCCGTGAATAAATACAATTTTTCTGCGGGAGAGTTTTGCATCAACTTGAAAGGAAGGGGAGTGAAAAAGAGGAGAAGGAGAGGAGGGGGGAGGAAGGGAGGGTAATTTGTATGGAGAGGGAGGAACCACATTCTAAAGAGCTGTCGAGGCTGGTCTCTTTGCATTCCTATTAAGGGGAGACTGTCGGGAGAAGCAGGCTCTTCCCCTCCTTTGCCAAAGACGTTTAAATCAGAAATAAACTTCTTTCCCCTGACTGTGTCTTGTTTAGCCTTTTGCAGATCCTCTTTCTTTTCCATCTCGCAAAATTGTCTCTATTTAGCCGAGGCAGATATATATATATATATTACGTACCTGTTGGACTTACAAACCATGGCTTCTTGCTTTTACAGGTGCTCCTGTTGCATTTACAGGATCGTAAAATGCAACGCAGCCTCCGGTTTTCATCCTTGGAGAGGACCCCACCAGCAAAAGGTAGGCTAGGCTGGCGAAAAGCCCCACAGCGGGTTTCCCAGCCAAGAAAGTACTTGAACCTGGAAGTCTGCAATCTTAGCCTTTTGCCCTAAGCCCTGATTCACATCAGCAATCCAGTGCTGTTGTCCTTCATCTTACAGCATGTAGGTAATAATATTGAAGGCTTCCAGGCTAAGAGCCAACAATTTATTTCTTGGGGAAGTTAGTCAACGATTGGAAAGCCCCACTATCAAGGTAAGCTAGGCTGGCAAAAAGCCCCACAGCGGGTTTCCCAGCCAAGGAAACACTTAAACCTAGATGACTGCAATCTTAGCCTTTTGCCCTAAGCCCTGATTCACACCAGCAATCCAGTGCTGTTGTCCTTCATCTTACAGCTTGGATGTCTGCAACCTTAGTGTCATGTTCCGGCGTTCACATTGAATACAAACAGAGAGTCAGTTTGTTTGGCGAAAAACTTTATCTCTATCTAATATTACGTGATAACCAGCACTAAATGACAATGATACAAAGGTAAGCAAATCCAAGTCAGTTCTAACCAAGTTAACATCATCACTCATGTATATACCATTACCCCACCCAGCTCCACCCACAACTCCACCCAGATGACACCCACCCACCATCACCAATCACCATGACCCACACCCTCAGCCACACCCCCACTCACTATCATCATAGCCTCCTTCCTGGGTAGCCGCATCCAAGCAGAAGAGTTACGTCAGAGTAAGCAGTTGCACCCAAGTAGAATAGTTACTTCCGAGGAGGCAGTTGCACCCTAGTAGAAGAGTTACTCTGTGAGGGAAGCCTTGCAGAGCCACATGCAGCTACAGGCTCAGCCGACATCAGAGAGTCAACATCAACGTGGCAGTGTTGGTGGTGTGTAAGCATCGCTGAGCGGGCGTGGCGATGGACGGGATCCCTCCTGAATGACAGCCCAAGGGCTGACATGCCGCCCTCCTACCACTGGAGAGGACTCTGGAAGACAAAAGGCGCTATTAGCGGTATCCTCTATAGATTTATCAGAGTAGCGACGGTGGAACAGGCAATCAGGCATGGTGCGCACACCTCAGATGACCTCACCCACGATGCGTCTGTAAACGGGTATCCCTTCCAAACTACTAAATACTGTAAAGTACCATGACGGCGATGGGAATCTACTATCTGTTCGATTTCATAATGGCATTCACCATCAACCTGCACCGGAGACGGTGGTGTTGGAAGATTACGCAGCCCAGTGGTGGTCACTGGTTTGAGTAAACTACTGTGAAACACCGGGTGGGTTTTCCCCAACAGGGGAGGCAGCTTTAGTTCCATCGTGACGGGATTAATTACTCTGACGATTGGGAATGGACCTATGAACTTGGGACCCAGCTTACGGCAGGGCACTTTAAGGCATATATACTTGGTAGATAAAAATACCTTATCCCCGACCCGAAACGTTGGTTGTGGACTGCGTTTCTTGTTGGCATGTGTCTTGTACGTGTCTGCTGCTACCCGTAATGCTTTTCGGACATTTTCCCACACTGGATGCATGTAGTCTATCCATTCCTTTATGGTTCCGTGATCAGCAGTGGCTTGAGGACATTCAGATATAGCCATGAAATCAAACCCATTCACAATACAGTAGGGGGTATACCCAGTACTACTATGTACCGCATTGTTACATGCAACTTCAGCAAATGGCAATAGACGCGCCCAGTCAGTTTGCTGGTAATAGCAGTAGACTTATATACCGCTTCATAGGGCTTTCAGCCCTCTCTAAGCGGTTTACAGAGAGTCAGCATATTGCCCCCAACAATCTGGGTCCTCATTTTACCCACCTCGGAAGGATGGAAGGCTGAGTCAACCCTGAGCCGGTGAGATTTGAACCGCTGAACTGCTGATCTAGCAGTAGCCTGCAGTGCTGCATTTAACCACTGCGCCATCTTGGCTCTTAGTGCACATAACAACGGTGATACCTTTCCACTGCAGCATTAGCCCTCTCTGCTGTGCCATTGGTAGCCAGATGGAACGCAGAACTCAAACCCTGAGAGGACCCCACCCTCCTCAGGAAGCTGCACCAAAATTGAGCAGTAAACTGTACCCCACGATCTGAAATTATGCATTTAGGTACACCATGCAAATGGTAACTATGTACTAGGAATAGTTTGGCCAATTTTTTAGCTGACGGGAGCCCTGGATAGGCAATGAAATGAGCCTGTTTCGAGAACAAATCAACTACCGTCCAGATAACAGTATTCCCCCTGTTCTCCGGCATCTCCACAATGAAATCCATCGCTATGTCTTCCCAGGACCGAGTGGGCTTTGCTACTTTGCCCATTGCTTCCAGACTAAGAGGCAATAACTCACTCGTATTTCTTGGTTGAAGCTACTCAATGAGGTATTAAAGCTTGCAAGGTAAAGTCCATCCACATATCCACCGGAAAAGCATTCCGTCTGGCTGATGAAGCACCACTGTGGTAGGGAGTAAGCAAGAATGAGAGCATTCGTAGAAAGCTATGCAGGTACTCCTTGACTTACAACCAAAGTTACGACGGTGGTAAAAAAAAGTGACTTAGGACCAGTTTCCACATTTAGGACTGCTCCAGCATCCCCATAGTCATGTGATCAAAATCCGGGCGCTTGGAAACGGGAATATATTTGTGACGGTTGCAAAAGAGGTCATAAAACGAGGCACTAAACAACTGCCTCACTTAGCAACTGACATTTTGGGCTCAGTTGTGGTAAGTCAAGGACTTACCTGTACTTTAAAACAGAGACATCACCCTGCCAACAAAAGGGTGTCTAGTCAAGGCGATGGTTTTCCCAGCTGCAATGGATGGCTGTGAAGGTTGGAGCATAAGGAAGGCTGAGCGCCAAAGAATGGAGGCCTTTGAACTCTGGTGCTGGAGAAGAAGACTCCTGCATTGAGTCCCTTGGATTGCAAGGCCATCCAACCGGTCAGTCCTAGAGGAGATCAACCCTGACTGCTCTTTAGAAGGCCAGATACTGAAGAGGAAACTCAGATACTTTGGCCACCTAATGAGAAGGAAGAAGGACTCCCTGGAGAAGAGCCTCATGCTGGGAACAATGGAGGGCAAGAGAAGGGAACGACAGAGAATGAGGTGGCTGGATGGAGTCATTGAAGCAGTCGGCGTGAGCTTCAATGGACTCCAGAGGATGGGAGAGGACAGGAAGGCCTGGAGGAACATTGTCAATGGGGTCACGATGGGTCGACTAACAACAACAATAATCTATCTCTCTATCTCTCTATCTCTCTATCTCTCTATCTCTCTATCTCTCTATCTCTCTATCATCTATCTATCTTGCGAGTCCCTTGGACTGCAAGGCCATCCAACTGGTCAGTCCTAGAGGAGATCCACCCTGACTGCTCTTTAGAAGGCCAGATCCTGAAGAGGAAACTCAAAGGCTTTGACCACCTAATGAGAAGGAAGAAGGACTCCCTGGAGAAGAGCCTCATGCTGGGAACGATGGAGGGCAAAAGAAGAAGGGGACGGCAGAGAAGGAGGTGGCTGGATGGAGTCATAAAAGCAATCGGTGTGAGCTTAAATGGACTCCTGAGGATGGTAGAGGACAGGAAGGCCCAGAGGAACACGGTCTATGGGGTCGCGATGGGTCGGACACAACTTTGCAACTAACAACAACCTGTGCTTTAAATTAGTATTTCCCCCCAATGTGGGCAGCCCAATAAATCTTAGTATCTTGATACTCCAAATACATCTTGAAGTCCAGTGGCTTCCCCATCACTGTAGGCTGTGGTCTCCCTCTGTTTTTTTCCTCACCTTGTAGAAAACCATTCCAGCAAATGCTGTCGGATAAAAACCAAAGCTGGTACATGTATGGTCCTCAACTTACAACAGTTCATGGACCATTCAGTGTTACAACGGGAGCTCACTCGATTAGGTGGCGCTAGGGATTAGAACCGCCGAATTGCCGACTTTTTTGATCGACAAGCTCAGCGTCCCTCTTACTTAGAAAGCCAGGCCTAAACCGTGGTAGTTCCTTCACTGCAATTCAAGAGCAAAATCAGAGATTCGTAGACTTAAAAATATTTAAGGGGCTGAGGAAAGGGAATATTAAGTGTAAAAAACATACCGAAAAATCCTCTTTTTCTTGGCTGCTACCAATCATCTGGCAGTTTATCACCTAGGCAACGCTGCAAACTTTCATCCTTAGCCAGAGTTGTAGCATGCTGGCTTGTATATTTTAATTATTTATCAAGTCTTTAGTTAATTGGCTGCTTTTATCAACACATTTTTTTTTAAAGCCTCAGGATTACCACTAATTGCGTTTTGCTGTTAAGTGGGCTGGTTTTAATTAGCATGTTGCATTTTTTTTAAAAAAATAATTGTAAAGATTTGTGTTTACTGCTGGCCTCCGATGTTATTTCATTGCCTTTTACATCGTTTGCTTGCAACAGCCGAGTCGAAAGTAATTCGATCTGTTTCTTCCTTGTTTAGATTAACAGAGTTGGAAGGGACCTTGTAGGTCATCTAGTCCAACCCCCCGGTAAGGTAGGAGACCCTACACCATTTCTGACAGAGGGCAGTCCAATCTCTTCTTGAAAGCCTCCAGGGATGAAGCTCCCACAACTTCTGAAGGCAACTTCTGTTCCATGGGGTGATTGCTCTCACTGTAAGATTTTTTTCCCCTTATTTCCAGGTTGAATCTCTCCTTGGTCAGTTTCCATCCATTATTCCTTGTCTGGCCTTCGGGTGCTTTGGAGAACAGCTTGACTCCCTCTTCTTTGGGGCAGCCCCTGAGATATTGGAAGACTGCTATCATGTCCCCCCCTAATCCATCTTTTCATTCAACTAGACATACCCAGTTCCTGCAACCGTTCTTCATATGTTTTAGCCTCCAGTCCCTTAATCCTCTTGGTTGATCTTCTCTGCCCTCTTTCTAGAGTCTCAGTATCTTTTTTATAGTGTGATGACAAAAACTGGATGCAGTACTCTTACTAAGGCCTTACTAAGGCTTTACAGAGGTTGCATACTTGATTTCAGAAATCTCCAAAGATTGGATTATTCACTCATGCAGTTCTCGTGTACAAGTATGTCTGTCTCTTGGTCTTTTCAAGCATCTCCCACATAAGTGTCTAGATTCATAGGGTTTGAGTTTATGACAATCTGCCATAACATCCCGTGTGTTAAATGACTACTTTTACTTCAACGGCAATAACACAAGGGCTATCCATAGACACAAACTAAATGTCATCCGCTCTAATCTTGATTGCAGGAAAAACGATTTCAGCAATAGAGTAGTGTGGAACACCCTACCTGATCCTGTTGTTAGTTCCTCTAACCCCTCCATACCTTTGAACTTAAGCTGTCTACCGTGAACCTTACACATTTCTTAAGAGGTCCCTAACGGGGCGTGCCTAAGCGCACCAGCATGCCTACCGTCCCTGTCCGGTTCACCAACAAACGCGCTCTCGACAAAAGCGCGTCGACAAAACCGCAAGGTCGAAATCGGCTGACGAATGTGCGAAGAAGCGCGCCAACAACAGCGCGCCAATAAAAGCACGCCTTCAACAAACAACTAACAACCTAATAACCCTAACCCTGAACCTAACCCTAAACCTAACCCTTACCTTAACTTAAATCGCGCTTTTGTGGGTGCGCTTTTGTCGGCGCGTTTATGACATCACGGTTTTCTCGCCACGGTTTCGTTGGCGTGCTTTTGTTGTGCGCGCATTTGTCGGGTCACGCCCTGTCCTATTGTCCCCATTGATATGTATTCTTTTTATGTGTTGATGGCTATGTTTTGGTTATTTATAGCCATTTATTTGTGCCATTTTTTTCACGTCTTTTCCTACTCGTTGACTAAAATAAGTACAATAAATAAATAAATAGATTTCATCTTCCATTCTATCAAGGCCTGTTCAGAAGATGGTTTCGAGAGGTTTTCATTTTGCGGGTTTTGCCGGCAGAATAGAGCTATCTGAAGCTAGGGGGAAAAAAGGGGGGGGAAATGGCAAACTACGACATCTTTATTTTAAAAATAAAATGGTTTTTTTTCCCAATTGGAAGAGGAGGGCCTGTTTGGCACCGTCTCCCGTGTTTTGCGATGTTGTGCGCTCAATCCGAAGGGGGTGGGGGAGGGAGAAGAGGATAAGCAAGGAAGCCAGGAAAAACCAAGTGAGAAAACAAGAGTAGAACGCAACCACAAGAAAAGATTCGCCTTCGCCAAGCTCTGCAAAAACTGTCTGGGTTGCTGAGCTGCCATATGACAGATTGTCCTATTAACATGTCATCAAGTGATCGTTCCCCCCCACCACACTCCCCTCCCAGATTCGCAGCCTGTCTGCAGCTAACCCCGAATGGGGCTCGAGACGCCAAAGCAAGTTAAATATTATTAACAAAGAATGGTTGCCAGCATAGTTTGCGAGGAATGCAAGATAGTTTTTTATTTTTGGGGAAGGGGAGGGGAAGAGAAGGGGAAAAAAAGATACGGCGTGAAGGAGAGATGGGCTGTTTTAACTTATTTCGTCGTTCGAGGAAGATTCTGTCTCTTTTAAAGTGGCTCCTGGAGTTTTGGGTCAATGCAATCGATGTGGTTTTTTTGGGTCAATGCAATCGATGTGGTTTTTTTAAACCGACAAGCTTGATTTTGAATGGATTGAATGGATACCCCCGTTTCCCCGAAAATAAGACCTCCCCAGATAATAAGAGCAATCCGGCTCATTTGAAGATTTCAACGATACGCCTATAACAACAATGGTGTTGTTCTCAATGATGAAAAGAGTAAGGTTCTACATTTAGGCAAGAAAAACAAAATGCACAGGTACACTATATGTGGTACCTTGCTCAATAGTAATAACTGTGAGAAGGGATCTTGGAGTCCTAGTGGACAACATTTAAACATGAGCCAGCCGTGTGCAGCAGCTGCCAAAAAAGCCAACACAGTTCTAGGCTGCATCAACAGAGGGATAGAATCAAGATCATGTGAAGTGTTGATACCACTTTATAAGGCCTTGGGAAGGCCACACTTGGAATACGGCATCCAGTTTTGGTCGCCACGATGTAGAAAAGATGTGGAGACTCTGGAAAGAGTGCAGAGAAGAGCAGCAAAGAGAATTAGGGGACTGGAGGCTAAAACATATGAAAAACGGTTGCAGGAACTGGGTATGTCTAGTTTGATAAAAAGGATTAGGGGAGACATGATAGCAGTGTTCCAATATCTCAGGGGTTGCTCCAAAGAAGAGGAAGTCAAGCTATTCTCCAAAGCACCTGAGGTTAGAAAAAGAAGCAATGGGTGGAAACTAATCAAGGAGAGAAGCAACTTAGAACTGAGGAGAAATTTCCTGACAGTTAGAACAATTAACCAGGGGAACAACTTGCCTCCAGAAGTTGTGAAGTTCCAACACTGGAAGTTTTTAAGAAGAT
This sequence comes from Thamnophis sirtalis, assembly GCF_051295495.1. Taxonomy (NCBI): domain Eukaryota; kingdom Metazoa; phylum Chordata; class Lepidosauria; order Squamata; family Natricidae; genus Thamnophis; species Thamnophis sirtalis. Next base: position 43,120,119 of record NW_028261395.1, read on the forward strand.
GTTGGATAACCATTTGTCTGAAATGGTATAGGGTTTCTTGTCTAGGCAGGGGGTTGGACTAGACGACCTCCAAGGTCCCTTCCAACTCTGTTATTCTACTCTATTCTAACAGAAAAAGAAAGGGAGGGAGGAGAGGAAGGTGGAAGGGAGAGAAAGAGAAGGAGAGAGGGTAGGAAGGGGAAGAGGAAGAATAGGAGTAGGGGAGAAGGAAGGGAAGAAGGAAAGAGAAGGAAGGAAGTAGAGGAGGTAGAAAAGAAAGGGAAAAAATGTTGTTAAAACAGGTGGATGGGATGGTAAATAAAGCAACCCAAACTGTATATAACAACCTTTTAAAAGGAATATCAAATATATAAGGACAAATGTAAAGAATAACTGTGAATGTATAACTATAATTGTATGTAAGAGAATAAATAATAACTTTTTTTTTTAAAAAAGCCCATCTTTGAAAATAATGCAACACGGCAGCAGCCACGAGGTGACCACATTCGCCACACCTCAAAAATAATTAAGGCCAAGCGCTTATTTCGGGAGTCAAAAGAAAATAAGACCCCATCTTATTTTCGGGCATACCACTCTAGTCGGAGATGCCCTCGCCCGTCTTCTCTCAGAATTATTTCTGTAAATTGATGTCTTAATCCCGGGGCCAGAAATAGAGCAAGCATCTGGTTAGCAATTGGATAGACCACCAGGAAATTCCCCAGGTTGCATTCACATGGTCACCCATGGAATTTTTCCTGAAAAGTTTTCACTTTTCCTGAAAACGTGATTTTTAAAGACTGGTTTTCCCTCGCATTTGTCCTTTTTTTGGGGGGGGGATGGCAGCTTTCAAATTCTGGGCCTGCAAGATTAGGGTTCCTCTAGGTGGGTCCCCCCCCCCTTATTTTACAGACCAGAAACTAGAGAGGATGTGTAACCAAGATATGACTCAATTCATCCCCAATAAAACAACTTAAGACGAGAACATGGCTTATCTGCTATTTGTCTGAACGTTGGTGACGTAGCGACACCTGCTGGTTAAACGATGACATTACCGAAGAAATTACCTGTATCCAATGTGTATTAGCCAGGTGAAGGGTGGCACATGTAGGGAAAGAAGCAAAGGTGAAATCCTGCCGGTTCGGCAGAACTGGTCGGGACGATTGTCCTTGGTTCGGCGAACCGGTAGGTGCTGAGCAATCGTCAGGAGCTTTTTTTTTCCCCTTCACTTTTTAAAGCATTTTTTGTTTCCTGCCTATTCGCCGGAATCGGTAGGAAAAAAAATGCTTTGGGCCACACCCACCCGGTCACATGACACCCTCCACACACATCAAGCCACGCCCACAGAACCAGTGGCAAAAAAAAAAAAGATTTCACCATTGGAAAGAAGTCACTGGTTCTCTATATCTCGGGGTCATTTGTTCATCTTTTTCTCCCCCCACCCCTCTTATTTCAATCAAGTTGCAACCAGGCCTAAGAATCTAAGCTCTTTCTAAAAAAAAAAAAAAATCTAAAGCAGAAGCATCTGTTGATACAACAATGAGTAGGTGGCCCACACAGAGTCCTCCGGGATTGAGCAGCCTAGAAATGTAACAAATAAATCAATAAATGAATAAATAGCTCCGTTTCAAAAGACCTTCCGAGTCAGACGTCCTTCGTGAAAAATGGTCCTTCGTCCCGTGTAACTTCTTAGTTTAGTTTTCTTTATTGTCATGGCACCCTTGTGCAACAAAATTAAATGCGATCTTCAGTGTACGACGACAGCTTGCGGTCGTTAAGGAATCATGCAGTCCTTCAGCGCAACATCAGGGGGCGGCTGCATTTCCTCCTTGACTTGATTGATTGGAAGCTGGCCGTGAAGATCGCAAGGGGTGAGGGATGTGACTATGGGAAGCGGTGACCATTGTGAAGGCGGGCCAGTTGCCAAGCACCGCAATCAACATCCTGTGACCGTAGGGACAATTGCGACAACTTCAAGGACCGGCCATCTTGTTTAGCCCTGTTGCAACTTCGAATGGTTGCTGAGCAAGAAGTCACTACGTGAGGACTACTTCTTGGCAGCAAGAGCGTGAGTTGCCCCACCTTCTCCTGGCGCCTGTTTCAACTTCCTAGTGTGGTACACTAGACTTCTAAGAGTCTACACAGATTCTTCTTCCAAGCACTGAGTTGCTTCAACCATATTCAAATCTGCCCCAAACTAGTGGAACTCTGCTGTTACTTGTCCCCAGAATCCAATACTTGGAAGCTTCTGGACATCGACTTTCCATATCTACATCTATCATGTCCCTGCAAAATAATACCCATCCCACTTAAATGAATCCCACTTATTTGGCTTGCAACATCTTGCAAAGAGTCAGAAGTTCTGTTCGGTCCCAATTCCCCCTCTACAATCTCTGTTGTTGCCTTTTAAAGCCCTACATGGTTTAGGACCTGGCCTCCTGCCACTTACCTCCCAACGACCAACAAGATCGCACAGGTTGGGCCTCCTTCGGGTGCCGTCGACTGGACAATGCCGGCTGGCGGCCCCCTCGGGGAGGGCCTTCTCTGTAGCTGTGCCGGCCCTGTGGAACGAACTACCCGTAGAGATACGGATCCTTACCACTCTCCCGGCCTTCCGCAAAGCCACCAAGACCTGGCTGTTCCGGCAGGCCTGGGGCTGTTGATCAATATCCAACCCCACTTAGACAGAATGGTGTGGAATTTTAATAATCATATCTTTTATCATAAATTTTTAAATGCTTCTTTTACTTTGCCTGTAAGCCGCCCAGAGTCCCAAGGGAGTGGGCGGCATACAAATTTTATTAAATTGAAATTGAATTGAAAATTGTCTAAATAAATATTTATTCTACCCCCAATAGGCCCAACTGGTTCTCTGACTGCTGGCTGAGATCGTAACACACTAGAGAGCAGATATCTCCAATTTAGAGCAGAGGTATGTCCGATTTTGAGACCTGCCTGACTTCAACTCCCAGAATTCCCCAGCCAGTATAGGGAAGCATGGCTGGCTAGGGAATTCTGGGAGTTGAAGTCAGGCAGGTCTTAAAATTTTGCCAAGGTTGGACACTCCTACAACTAGAGGATTCTTCGGCAATTGACCAACCAAATATTGTTGGATTAAAAATAATAAGGTTTTCCACCTGGTTTAGAACTCATGCAACATTCTCTTCCCCTTCACACACACAAACACACATTCCCTGAAAAATTCTGCTCTTTTGAAGGTGCTATTGAAAGGTAGAGGTTCCCCTCGCACATCTGTGCTAGTCGTTCCCAACTCTGGTGGGCGGTGCTCATCTCCACTTCAAAGCCGAAGAGCCAGCGCTGTCCAAAGACGTCTCCGTGGTCAGGTGGCCGGCATGACTCAACTCCTGAAGACGCACGGAACGCTGTTCTCTTCCCACCAAAGGTGGTTCCTATTTTTCTACTTCCATTTTTTACGTGCTTTCGAACTGCTAGGTTGGCAGAAGCTGGGACAAGTAAAGGGAGCTCCCTCCCCGACGTAGCGCTAGGTATTCGAACCGCCGAACATTCTGATCGACAAGTTCAGCATCTTAGCCACTGAGCCACATCTCTCTAAAAAGTCCACTTTTGGACAGCAGTCCAATTAATTTATTAAGCCGATTTAAGCTAGTGCCTTAATATGGAAGTCGAGCCACCCCACGCAATCGAGCACAAAGTGTGAACTCAAGACAGTGATTTATTCAACAAACTATGGTTAAACAAACCCCAAGCTTAGCTCCATTGATGAACTGAACAGGCCTCTTTTCTCTACCCCTTTTTTTAAAGGTACTAAAGAACGCAATGTATGCTTGTTTGTTTGTTTTTTCAAGTAGAAAGAAATGCCTTTGCATGAATATGTACATTTAAGATCTCGTGACAACCGCAGGCTGCAAAATGTGAACAGAAGGCCAAGCTTTTGAAGAGGAAGAGGAGGAGGAAGATGATCACAAAGTTTCATCAAAAGACAGGGCAGATGGGACACCATCACACAGTCCCTGAAGCATTTCTAAAAATGGAAATACATATTTTAAATCCGCCTCCACCACCGAGTACCCTTCCCCAGTTTGTCCTGGATCCCGGGTTGCCCGGGGACAATGGGCCATGTAGTCCCACATCAGCAACCTGGCACATTGAGAAGGCTTTCTTAAAATGGTTTTCCGTCGTAGTCATCTCTCCCTCTCTCCCATTCATACGCCGACGATAAGGTTTATTTTAACAAATGTCTTGTTTCGCGGACAGAGCTACCGGGGGGGAATGACAATTAAACCACACCTACTGGCAGAAGAATTGGTCAAAAGCAGATGAATTCACTTGTCGCCCAAGTTAGAACACCTTATGGATTTAATTCATCCTTTTTTCGGTGGCGTTTCCCCGGTCAATACTCCCGATAATCATTCCGTAAAAGTTACACTTTTCCAATTTGTTTCAGGAAAAGAAGAAAAAAGCGTGACAAAAATTGGAATAAAACCAATAACTCAAAAACTTCACGGAAAGCAGAAATCTCATCTTTAAAAATACCTCTGAGTGCTTTAAAAGGACGTATTTTGCAAGACCTCGGCAATCCCAACGGAGTGGGGTGGATAAAACCACGCTTAATGGGTTAGGCTTAGATTTTCTCTTTTTCTTCTGTTTTTTTTTTTTTAATCTATCTTCCCATAGCCTATAATTTGACCCCAAGCCGGGCTGTAAGCTGGATGGACAGGGCCCATCCTACCAATTCCAGAAGCATAACTGTGGAGCTTCTTTCCCTGTCCCAGCATGAGGAATGTTAAAGCTCCAGCTATTCTGGTTGAAAATCAGTAGGGTGTCCGTCCGCGAATATTATCTGTTTAACTTCTCCCATGTAAAGCATGTTAAATCCTAGCTTGGGAGTGAGCCCTGCTTTAGAGAGAGAGAGAGAGATGCCTTCAACTGGAGCAAGAGAAACCAATGCAGGCAACAGCCTCAAATCCTACCGGTGTCAACTCTTTTTGTCATTTCCTTTCTTTTTATAGCAGCAAAACCTGGAGATGAATGACAAAACGTAACATGATTGCAACCCCCCCCTCCCCAAGTCATCAAACAGGGGTCCTTTTGGAAGGGGGGGGGAATAAAAGGAACATAGAACACCAAACTTTTAAACTTTTTGTTTTTTAAAGAAATGCTCATCAAAAGGCCAGAGAGAGCTGGTTATTCAGTATCACGTCTCTCCCTCATTCTCTTTCTCTCCCTCTTTGTCTTCCTCATTCTCTCCTTCTTTCTCTCCTTCATTCTCTTTCTCCCTCATTTTCTCTCCCTTTCTTTCTCCCTCCTTTTTTCTCTCATTGTCTCTTCCTTTCCCTCATTCTCTCCCTTTTTCTCTCCCTCATTCTCCCTCTCCCTCTCATTCGCTCTCTCTTTCTCTCTTTCCCTCCTCATTCTTTCTCTCTCTCTCTCCTTTCTTTCTTTCTCTCCCTCATTCTCTCTCCTTTCTCTCTCTCTCATTCTCTCCCTCATTCTCTCTCTCTCAAAGAGCATTAGGGCAAGTTTTTCACTGGGCCAGCATTTTTTAAAAAAAAAGGAGAAAAAAAACCTGTACTTTTGTTGTGAGGAGTTTGGGCCAAGAAGGGGCCTGCTTTAAAACACACCCCGCGTCAACTCAGACAAGAGCCGCCGACCACTGGGGTTGGCCTGGCGCGCGCGGTTAACGTTTTCTCTTTTGCGAAAACGGTCTCTTGTCTGTGAGCACCAAAACTCCTAACTTTGTGGGATGGCTCAACGCCGATTCCAAAGAGCAAACGCTTTAGGCTCGATTCCACGCTCGACTCTGAAAAAGAACCTTTTTGAACTTCGCCTTCCCGCACCGCCGACTTAGGACGCGAAAGGCTTCCTCGAGGATCTAAGCATTCGCACAAACAATCTGCTGGGCTTGGGAACCTGTTTCAGCAGCAGACACCAAACTTGTCAAGCGAGGCGATCTAAAAGTGCGTCTTAAGGAAACGAAGAGCGCTCCCCTTATTCCTTATTCCTCTGCTCCTCCCCCCCGTCCCTTCTTCAGCTATCCGCCAGTATTAAAACGGGCAAGGGCTGCCCCATCCTCTCCCGAACCCGTCTATCGCCCCCACGTTGCCTTAAAGAGGGGACGCTTCCGCCCAAGTTCCCCAAAGCTCCGAGATGTTAGAACGGATTCAAGAGTACACTGGGGGAAAAAAAAGGAAGAAAAAGAAACACGGGGGGATTTCGTAGGCCGGTAAATTTAGATCCTACAAGTTTCAGAAAGCGGGTTTTTTTTCCCCCCCTTCCCCTTTCTTCTTTTCATGGGAGACAATGTGTGTGCGTCCTCTTCCTTGCTCCATCCCATCCCATCCTTTTCCATCCCAAATGGGGGGTTTTCCCTCCCCTCCAACGAAACTTAATTCCATGGGCCAAAACCAGTAATTAAAACAAAACGTGGGGAAGGGGAAAAAAAAACACAACCCCTGTACACATCACAGCAGTTAGCCCACAGTCGGGAGTGCGAGACCCACAAAGTCTCAAATGTTTGGTTTGGTTTCCTTCCCGCCGCTACTGTTATTTTGGTCTCAGAACCCAGACTTGGAAGGAGGAGGAGGAGAACTCCAGCGTCGCTCACTCCTGCGCGATGCTCCTCAGGACGTACTTCACTGTGTAGGCGAAGGCCGCAAAGCCCACGATCACGAACAAGTTCGCCAAAGCTCCACCCAGGAGTCCGTGGTGGCGGTTAGCTTGCTGGAGGCCGAGGGGGTTGTTGGCCGCCACCAAAGGCGGGTGCCCGTTGAGGATCGGCAGGCCGTTCTGACCGTGGTGGGCTTCCCCGTCGGGGATGACATCCGGCAGCGGGAGAGTCGTGGGCCGGCTGTGGAGATCGTCCCGCGCCTTCTGTTTCTGCTTGATTTCCTGGACAGCCACGAAGGGCAGGAGAGAGAGAGAGAGAGAGAGAGCAGGAAGAGATCAAACATCAAAACGGGCCAGGTTCAGCGAAGCAAACCGAAGTTCAGTTCGAGATGGAACTTACTGTATTTTTCAGAGTATAAGACACACCTTTTCCTCCCCTAAAAGAGGGTGAACATTTGGGTGCATCTCATACACCAAATGTAGCCGCGCCCACCCACCCTTTGGCCTCTGCCTCCCAGCAAATTGCCTCCTTGCAGCAAACGGAGAAAATGGGGCTTGCAAGAGGCAGCAATAGGCGGTGCTGAAATTGAAAGGGAAACTTTCTGTTTGCTGCAAGGAGGCAAATTGCTGGGAGGCAGAGGCAGATTTATTTTTTCCTTCCAATCAGGCTAAACTGAAACAGGCTGTTTGCTGTTTGCTGCAAGGAGGTGAGTCAATAGCTATAAATGCCTATAGAATGTTCAAATAATTAGACTTATTTTTTTTAAAGACCGCTTTATTATTGTTCTCGACAACTGAACAAAATGAAGGAGCTTTTTAAAATAAATGCTTGATCTGAAGAGGCCCAGTGCTATTGTACCTTCTTTTAATTAGCAGAGAATAATGTATACTTCCGGAAAGCCATATCAATTTTACCAACATCTGTACTAGCCTGAAATGGAACACCACAAACAGTGTATATTGTCTGTGCTGTTTGTTGCAAGGAGGCAAATTGCTGGGAGACAGAGGCAGATTTTTTTCCTACTTGTTTTCCTCCCCAAAAGCTAGGTGCGTCTTATACTTTGGAGCGTCTTATACTCTGAAAAATACAGCAGTTTCACGATTCTGGGTTTGAACTAAAACCTTTTCAGAGCTTTCAGAAGTAGGCAAAACTCCCTAGTTTTTCCCTAGTTCCATGATAGCAATAGCAATAGCAGTAGACTTATATACCGCTTCATAGGCCTTTCAGGCCTCTCTAAGCGGTTTACAGAGAGTCAGCATATTGCCCCCAACAATCTGGGTCCTCATTTCACCCACCTCGGAAGGATGGAAGGCTGAGTCAACCCTGAGCCGGTGAGATTTGAACCGCTGACCTGCTGATCTAGCAGTAGCCTGCAGTGCTGCATTTAACCACTGCGCCACCTTGGCTCTGCGCCACCTTGACTTGGTTGATGGCGAACCTATGGAGCGTTCTCTGCGGGCATGCGAGTTGTTGCCCAGCTCAGCTCCACCGCACATGCGCCGCCCACCAGTCAACCAATTTTCGGATTTCTGTCATGCATGTGGGAGACGCACAGGCATGCATGGGGTATGGTGCACCCCCCCGTGCCCCATTTTTGGTCCCAGGAGGTGGCTTCAGGGAGGCCTGCTAGGCTCAAACAGGAGCACGGAGTGGGGCCGCACATGTGCAGGGGGAGTGCGGGGGATCGCATGCATGCACAGGGGGATCATGTGCACATGCATAGGGGGACACATTGCATTATGGGTGTGGCCACACATGCGTACGCTGTCGCACATGTGAGGAGAAAAAGGTCACTGCCTTAGCTCTCTTTGTGTGCAGATGGAAGGATCCAATGAGCCTCCCGCTATAGTATGAATACCCAGATTGTCAGAACAATGCGTATGTGTTCATAGAAACTTTCTGGTCTGGTGTTCAGAGGTCCATGGTCATCCTCTAACACAAGGGTGTCAAACTCAAGGCCCATGGGTCAGATCCGGCCTGCAGGGTGCTTAGATCTGGCCCACGGGGCTGCTCTTGGAAACAGCGAAGGACCAGCTTCTTGCAGCTGCCTCTTCCAGCGAAAATGACGCGCAGGAGGACCGTGTGCAGCCCCTCTGAGGCTCCGTTTTTGGCTGCAACAGCTTCCTGCAGCCCTCCGCCAGCACAAAACATTGTACAGGGAGGCCGCGCACATCCTGCCCGGGCTCCGTTTTTGGCCGCGACTGCCTCCTGCAGCCCTCTGCCAGTGAAGAAAGGGCCTCGACAAGTAACAGTTCGCCAGGCCCCCCACAAACAGAACCTTGATGTGGCCCCCAATGGAATTGAGTTTGACACCCCTGCTCGGGTGGGGTGTGTGTGACACAATCAAGAGCCTTGGGACCCTTTCCCCAAGGACGGCTGAATTTCTAGGTCAGGGATGGCTAGAAATGAGTGGTGTGCGTGGCGCGCGTGGCGCCATTCACAATTCAATCCCTGAGCGACACCCCATGTGCCCCCCCCATGCATGCACCCCCAACCCCCGTTTTGGGCCTAGCAGGCCTCCCTGAAGCCTCCTGGGACCAAAAACAGCGCCACACATGTGCAGCAGAGACCCGAAAATCTGCTGGTTGGCAGGAGGCATGTGCTCATGTGCGGTGGAGTGGAGCTGGGCAACGGCTCACATACCCAGAGAGGGCTCCTTGTGCCACCTGTAGCACACATGACACAGGTTCACCCTCAGAGTTCTAGGTGAAACAAACGTTTTTTTTTTTTTTAAATGACCGGGTGTAATTGTGTTTTGTTTTGTTTTTTTAAAAAAGAACAATTGCAAATATCGCCCAAGGAAAAGGACTAGCCTGTCACTCACCTCCACCATGTCGGGAAACAATTCGCAAAAGACTTTGTCTTTTATGTTAAATTCTAAACTCTGCGAAGCCAATTGCCTCTTCTGAGGGAGCCAGAAGAGGAGAGAAGAGAACGAGAAAGAGAAGAGAGAGAAAAAAGTCAGTCTTGGAGTCTTCCATTTGAATGGAAAAGAGATCAAGAGTCCCCATCCCTGCCTCTGGATTCCTCCGTGGCCGATTTTTAAATCGGCAGCGAACAAATAAGCCACAGAGCCGGACTCACCGTAAATTCTGTTGTTTCTATACTGCCCAGAGTGGGTCCTTTTTCAACCATAAAACTAAGGAGGCCTGTCAAGATTGTGGAGACGGACCAAGCTGGGTTCCACGTGTCGGGGTGGAAATCAGTAATGGAAAGACACAACCTACGGGGGGAGGAAGCAGAAACACCGAAGCTCCGTCAAAGCAGAGATACAGAAAATGTGTCACCAGGACAAGATTCTGTTTTTCGTTAACAATGTTAAACATCAAAATTCAATGTCTATATAAACAGTGTGTTGTCCGAGTACTGTTGTTTTTAAGAGATGGTAATAATAACAACAACAATCATATTCATAAAATTAATAGTAATCACATAATATTTGCTTATCCATTTTAGTAAATCTTCAGTGTTATTAATCATTTCCTTATGCTTTTAAGTTTCTAACGTCTGTCTCTGTTAGCTAAAGGTAAAGGTTCCCCTCGCATATAGTCGTTCCCGACTCTAGGGGGCGGTGCTCATCTCTGTTTCAAAGTCGAAGAGCCAGTGCCATGGGATTTGTTTTATCAATGACTAACTAGCAGAGAAGGGACGCAATGGTTCAGTGGCTGAGACGCTGAACTTGTCGATCGGAAAGGTCGGCAGTTCGAATCCCTAGCGCCGCATAATGGAGTGAGCTCCCGTCACTTGTCCCAGCTTCTGCCAACCTAGCAGTTCGAAAGCACGTCAAAAATGCAAGTAGAAAAATAGGAACCACCTTTGGTGGGAAGGGAACAGCGTTCTGCGCACCTTCCGCATTGTCATGCCTGCCACATGACCAGGGAGACGTCTTCGGACAGCGCTGGCTCTTCGGCTTTGAAACGGAGATGAGCACTGCTCCCTAGAGTCAGGAACAACTAGCACACCTGTGCGAGGGGAACCTTTCCCTTTAGCCACTTTTTGGCAAGCAAAGTCAATAGGGAAGGCAGATTTGCTTAACGATCGTATGATTAACAGCAGCAATTTGCTTAAGGAAAAAAAAAATGGCCATAAAATGGAGCAAAACTCAACTTAGCAGCTGCCTTAGCATAGCAACGGAAATTTGGGGGAGTGAATTGTGGTCGTACGACGAGGACTACCCCATATCCAAGGCAACAACTGAGAATGCACGGGGTGGAAGCAATCACATTCAAAGTGAAGATACTTGATTTGCTTCAAAACATGGTGGTACCACGAGATCAAGTCATCTCTAGTGAAATATTTCCCAATATTTAGTACAAGAGGTGAAAAGAGACACTTTTAAATCAATGGCCAAGAAACAAACAAACAAAAAACAGGAAATAAATTAAGCAAACTCTCTTACCTTGTATTGCATTTAAATCTTCCATTTGGTGTGATCATATAAATACTAGGAGGTTTAAAAGGGAATTCTCTGGGGAAAATTAACTTCCCATGGTAGTAGCCACCTGAAAAGAGGGATAGCGGGAAAAGAAAACCCGATTTTTAAATTTCACAGCAAAGCGTGTTGTCCGAAGAAATTGAGAGAAGAAACAGAGTTTGAGAAGGGAACTTCTAGAAGATTTAAGCGTGGGGCCCTTTTGGTTACAAGCGACTCGAGAAAGTTCTCTGAAATATGCAGATGAGATTAAAAACAAGTCCTGCCTGATGAGTTACTCTGGCCATCTCCTTTATACTCCTACGATGCTAGCGCTTTCAGATACCAGCCCTTCACCCGTATTATTTTCTCAACAATAGCAAAAGTACTTAAGACTTACCGTACTTTTCGGAGTATAAGACGCACTTCCCCTCCCCTAAAAGAGGGTGGAAATGTTCGTGCGTCTTATACAGCCATTTTTGGCCTGCGGATACCCCGCCATGTGCGTCCCGTTTTCACAGAAAACAGGCTTGTTTTTCGCAAAAATAGGGCACGCGGAGGGTTTGGGAGGCCTTCAGAGTGCTCCCAGGGGCCGGGGAGGGCAAAAACTTTTTTTTTCTTGCTTACCTCTTTGAAATTTTGGTGCGTCTTATACACTGAAAAATATGGCATATACTGCTTCACAGTGCTTTACAGCCCTCTCTAAACGTTTACAGAGTCAGCCTCTTGCCCCCAACAATCTGGGTCCTCATTTTACCCACCTCGGAAGGACGGAAGACTGAGTCAACCTTGAGCCTGATGGGATTTGAACTGCTGGCAGTTGGCAGCAGTTGGCCTACAATGCTGCATTCTAACTACTGTGCCACTGTGGCTCCTTCATTCCTTCCTCCCTCCCTTTGCAATAGCAGAGACTTATATACCGCTTCACAGTTCTTTACAGCCCTCTCTAAGCGGTTTACAGAGTCAGCCTCTTGCCCGCAACAATTTGGGTCCTCATTTTACCCATCTCGGAAGGATGGAAGGCTGAGTCAACTTTGAGTCAGTTGATCAGGATCGAACTGCTGGCAGTGGGCAAAGTTAGCCTGCAATACTGTATTCTAACAGGAAGGAAGGAAGGAAGGAAGGAAGGAAGGAAGGAAGGAAGGAAGGAAGGAAGGAAGGAAGGAAGGAAGGAAGGAAGGAAGGAAGGAAGGAAGGAAGGGCATTTCAACTTATATACCACTTCACAGTGCTTCACAGCACTCTCTAAGCGGTTTATGGAGTCAGCCTCTTGCCCCCAACAATCTGGGTCCTCATTTTACCCACCTCGGAAGGAAGGAAGGCTGAGTCAACCTTGAGCCTAGTGAGATTCGAACAGCCAAACTGCAGTCAGCCCGCAGTCAGCAGGTGCAGTACTGCACTCTAACCACTGCGCCACCGAGGCTCTGACGCATCTGAATCTCACCTGGCAACTCCAAACATTCCTGGCAATCAATTTTTGGAAGTTGATGCTTCTTGATATACACACATGATTATAAAAATATTAAACGAAGAGAACAGGGTGTTCTCTTTGTTCTCAAGACTAAAACACACGTTCCCAACTTCTCCATGAGGAGGCTTGTGTTTAGGGTGAGTTTACTCTGATGCCAAGCTGCGATTTACCTTCATACGGTGTCATTTCAGGTCCTCGTACAACATAATGCCTGCAAAAAAAAAAGTACAATTACACAGGTCGTATCAGAAGTGAGGAACGAGGGGGGTCCTGACCTTCCAAAATATTCCCAGATGGAAATCTGCTTTGTTGTGCCCAGGGCCCACTAATAAGATTGTTTTATAAAAGGTAAAGGTTCCCCTCGCACATACACGCTAGTCGTTCTCGACTCTAGGGGGCGGTGCTCATCTTCGTTTCCAAGCCGAAGAGCCAGCACGGTCCGAAGACGTCTCCGTGGTCATGTGGCTGGCATGACTCAACTCCCGAAGGCACACGGAACACTGTGACTTTCCTACCAAAGGTGATTCCTATTTTTTCTACTTGCATTTTTGTACGTGCTTTCGAACTGCTAGGTTGGCAGAAGCTGGGACAAGCTCACTGTTATGCGGCACTGGGGATTCGAACCGTTGAACTGCCAACAAACTCAGTGCCTTAGCCACTGAGCCACCCTGTCCCTTTTTGTGTTATACCATAGCCTTATTTCTAAATTCCGGTATCATTTCTGACTGCCGTTTTCTCGTGTCTGCCGCTACTTGGTTTCTTCTTAGTACACCTGCACATTTCCCTGTTCCCGGACGTGGGAGTTTTATCCCAGAAATTGAAGAGATGTCTTTTAAAAGGCCCAGGGAAATAATATCCCAACTTCCAATAGTGGGAAAAATACTACTAAGTAGTTGGTGAGGCTTGGGGAAAAACGAGCCTGATCGGGAACTTTAGCCTCTAGAGCAGGCGTGTCAAACTCAATTTCATTGAGAGCCGCATCAGGGCTGTGGTTGACCTCAGGGTGGGCTTGGCCAACTGGATGGGCGTGGCCAGCTTGACACCACTCCCCCAAGCTGCTGGCATGTTATTTCTTGGGTACCCTCTTGGGTACACTGGGCCGAAGCAGCACTGGCCTCATCTTTCCTCTTCGCAATGGGTGGACCAGGACAATCCTGCGGGCTGGATGACAACACATTGTGGGCCATATTCGGCCCGCGGGCCTTGAGTTTGACACCCTTGCTCTACAGAACTTCCTACCACTGTTTTCTTCCCCCATTCTTGCTTAAAGGAGGTTCAGTCTCTCCCGACGCCTTTTCAGGTTCAGCAGAGCCTCCCACCCCCACTTCCAAATTCTTACCACTCAAGGATATTGGATGGCAAAGGCTCGGCACAGATATAAGGCACTGGATCTTTTTTGATGCGCAGGTAGTCCTGTTTGAGTCGCTGTGTGGCCGTGGTGGGGGCGCGCTTGTTGCTGGAGTTGCTCATCTGAAGGCAGAGAGGGGGAAAATACATAAGGAACAACCAAGCCAAAGGATTTATCTAATAAAATGAAATTCAATGGTGAAAAGAGTAAGGTTCTACATTTAGGCAAATAGTAGTAACTGTGAGAAGGGATCTTGGAGTCCTAGTGGACAATCGTTTAAAGAGGAGCCAGCTGTCTACAGCAGCTGCCAAAAAAACCAACATAGTTCTAGGCTGCATAAACAGAGGGACAGAATCAAGATCACGTGAAGTTTTAATACCACTTTATAAGGCTTTGGGAAGGCCACACTTGGAATACGGTATCCAGTTTCGGTCTCCACAATGTAGAAAAGATGTGGAGACTCTAGAAAGAGTGCAGAGAAGAGCAACGAAGAGGATTAGGGGACCGGAGGCTAAAACATACAAGAACGGTTGCTGGAACTGGGTATGTCTAGTTAAATGAAAAGGAGGACTAGGGGAGACATGATAGCGGTCTTCCAATATCTCAGGGGTTGCCATAAAGAAGAGGAAGTCAAGCTATTCTCCAAGGCAGCTGAGGGCAGGACAAGAAGCAATGGGTGGAAACTAATCAAGGAGAGAAGCAACTTAGAACTGAGGAGAAATTTCCTGACAGTGAGAAAAATTAATCAGTGGAACAACTTGCCTCCAGAAGTTGTGAATGCCCCAACACTGGAAGTCTTTAAGAGGATGGTGGATAGCCATTTGTCTGAAATGGTATAGGGTTACCTGCCTAGGCAGGGGTTTGGAATAGAAGACCTCCAAGGTACCTTCCAACTCTGCTATTGTATTATAACAAATAAAAGTTATAATTGCTATCATTCCAGCTCCGTGGCCACCATTCCAATTTCTGCTTTACACAGCCAGGCTGAATGAATGTCAGCCTGAATGACCCAGGTATGACTTCAGAGTGGGTACTCCTTCCGCTGCACTAGGTCAGGGGTCAGAAACCTTAAACACTCAAAGAGCCACAAAGGTCCTAACCGGAAGCCCAGTCCCCATCACCACCACCATAGAGTCTCCTCCTAGCTCTGCATCCTTTTTCTCTACCTGTCCTAACCGAAAGCCTTATCAATTGTGGAGCCGACTGGCGACAGGGAGCCGCAGCAGAGGGATGAAAGAGCCACATGCGGCTCCAGAGCCACACGGGTTGCTGATCTCTGGTTTGGAAGGTGAACTTCCCTCTCTCCCTTTGCATTAATTTAAATCCTGAGACGGCTTCAATTGGACTTTGGACCCTTAGTTGTATGGCCTTTCACCGGAACACGCGAAGTCTGTTCCTCTTTCCTCTTGCAAATGTTAAAAGAAATGGAATTGATTTGGCTTGGAAACGATCTCCCGGCTGGCTTGTTTGCCTTGCAGTTCCGGATTGCTTCTAGTGGCTGCCAAACATTTGCCTTCTCCCCCCCAGCCCCAAGATGCTGTTGGGACTGCACCCCCCCCCCGCCCCAGTGTATTCCATCAGTGTGGAATAACTGCTCAAAGCTGGGAAACTCTTAAAAACAGCCTCATGTGAGAGTTGGCAGTGCTAACCTCATCAGGGCCAACAGTCGTAAGAATAATTTCCTTCTACTCAGATAACAGTCATACGAACCATTTCCTTCTAACCAGGGAAACAACAGTCATAAAAACAATTTCCTCCCTTCATCCAGGAGCCCCCTAAAGGCAACAGGAGAGCATCCCATCATCCTCATATGGATAAAAACCCCAAACCCCTTCCTGTTTAAACCCCCTGGGCTCTTCTTTAGCCCCGTTACAGGATTCCCCCTCTCCGTCCCTTGTTCTATTCTTCTTAGTACAGGGGTCAGCAATCCATGGCTCTGGAGCCGCATGTGGCTCTTTCATCCCTCTGCTGCGGCTCCCCGTCGCTCAAAATATGCGTCACAACTGCCAACGTGCGACACCAGAACAGCACATGATTTATTGAGCTTTTCGACCCACCCACCCCCGTCGGCCAACCATGGTTAAATCCAAGAAAAGTTTCAGAACAGGAACGTTAATTCAAACACATATGCTAGTTTTGTGGGCGCTCAGGAAATAGTCAAGCATGGGAAGGGCGTTGTGGCTCCCGGTGTTTTCTTTTCAGTGGGAAACGGGTCCAAATGGCTCTTTTGCGTGTTTAAGGTTACAGACCCCTGTTCTCGAAGAAAGAACCACCATAGCACAAGAGAAGCGAGCACTCCACAAAGCCAGAGCTAGAAATGCTGCAGCAATGGTGCCCACACACATCTGCCCGACATGCGGCAGAACATTTCATGCCCGTACAGGCCTCGCCAGCCACCGGCGGACACATCGTGGACAGCCCACGGCCTGTTAGATGCCAAGGCCCTCTTCAAACACGATGGACAGAAATCGCATGCTTGCAAACTGGATCCAAATATCATTTCAACTTGGCCCCAAATTGATTTGACTGCCGCTTTTGCCTTGATCAATTCTTCTACCCAAGTAGCATCCAAATAGCGCAGCCTGCCTATCTCATCCAGGTACCTTCCAGAATTACCAGGCGAAGAAACCTCACAACCTGGTTGACTAAGGATGACGGAAGGGCAAAATCCGGTTCATCTCACCAGGTATCGCTGAATCACAAATACAAACAGTGAATCTGAGGAGGTCACCAGGGAGCTGGGCTAGACTCTAGGAAGCAGAGGCACGAATCAAACAATCCCAAAGGGGAAAAAAAGAAACACTCTATTTTCCTTAGATGCAAACACACCATAAAATTTAAAAAAAATGTATTCATTCTCTTCCCTAGCACAAAAAGCCTACCAGTTTAATTTCCAATAACAAGATTTTTGGATTGTTAGTGTGGGGAAGTTTTCGTCAAAAGAAAAGGGCATTATTTAATTCCACAAGATCCTTTTCCTTGTGAGAAATGGAGAATTCCTTATAGAAGAGGGCCTCTTGTATTTTGCAAGGAAAAAATTTGGGATTACCCCATCCCGCTGGTAGGCCTAGTTAATCTGAGACACCCAGCAGAAGAAGTTATCTTCCTCCCTGCTTCTCGTTTGTGTAGTTCTCTGCCTCTGGTCTGCTGTAAACAAGGAAGTCATGACAGTCTCCTAACAGAATACCAGCGGTGGAAGGAACCTTGAAGGTCTCCTAGTCCAGAGGTCGCCAACCTTAAACACTCAAAGCGCCACAAAGGTCCTAACCAGAAGCCCCCACCCCCACCCCCGGTTCAATTCTGAAGCTGAACAGAAGTCTGGTTCCCCCACCAGAGTCTCTTCCTAGCGTGGCATCCTCTTTCCTCTCCTAACTGAAAGCCCTATCAATTGTGGAGCCGACTGGTGACAGGGAGCCACAGCAGAGGGATGAAAGTGCCACATGCGGCTCCAGAGCCGCAGGTGGCTGATCCCTTTTCTAGTCCAATCCCCTGCTCAAGCAAGAGACCCTCTATACCGGTGATGGCAAATCTTTTTGTAAAGACGTGCCAAAATTGTGGGGGCGTGTGCTATCGCGCAGGTATGCGTGCTCACACCCACAATCTAATGTGCTCCATCCACCTGCGCATGCGACCCCCACCTCGCACAGGGAGGGAGTTTTTGCTCCCCCAGCCTCTGGAAGCTTTCCTGAAGCCTGGAGAGGTCGGAAACAGCCTCCCCCACAGCCCTCCAGAGGGCCGAAAATCAGTTGGCTGGCATGTACATGCACGCCAGAAGTGCCAGCTCGTGTGCCAGCAAAGATGGCCCCACGTGCCACCTGTGGCAGGTGTGCCATGGGTTCACCATCACGGCTCTATACCATTTCAGACAAATTGCTGTCCAATCTCTTCTTTAAAAAGCTCCAGTGTTGGGAGCACCCACAACTTCTGGAGGCAAGTTGTGATTAATTGTTCTAACTGTCAGGAAATTTCTCCTGAATTCTAACCTTTGCTTTCCCAGAAACAGAACCGGTCTGTTCCAGTGAGCAAAGGCTCAAAAGGACAGGCGCTGGGGACAAACAAGATGGTGCCATGCCCTATGTGGCAGTCGGGCTGGAATGGTGACCCAGATGGAGGAGGAAAGCATTTCCTTTGTTGATCACCGGTTGAACAAGGTCAGACCAAAAATTTATGCGCACCTATTAACTGGGACAATCCACACATTTCGGAATCGGCCTTAAGACTCGGTTGAAGCTTTATACCAAGTCAATGTTGCCTGAAAATCAGGTATATTTTACTACATCCTAAGCCAGGGGTCGGCAAACGTAAACACTCAGCCATTTAGACCCGTTTCCCACAGAAAACACCGGGAGCCACAATAACCGGAAGCCCCCTGTTCAATTCTGGAGCTGACCGGAAGTTCAGTTCCCCCACCATAGAGTCTCCTCCTAGCGCGGTGTACTTTTTCCTCTACCTGTCATAACCAAAAGCCCTACCAATTGTGGAGACAACCGGAAAACCCTCCCCTTGCCATAGAGTCTTCTTCTGGCGCACTGTGCTTCTCTCCCCCCGCCCCCCCGGAAGCTCCTCTCAAAATTGTGGCGCCGACCGGTGACGGAACTGCAGCAGAGGGAGGAAAGAGCCACATGCTGCTCCAGAGCCGCAGTTTGCTGACCCCTGTCATAAGCAAACTAAGATTCTTTCCCGGTGGCCGAAGGCATCTGGGGATCCGGATAGTGGGAAATAAGCTTTGGCTCAAGCCAAACAACTTACAGGTTTTTGAGTATGCTCCATTTGGGGAGTTCTCTTGTTTTCTTTCTGGATGGGGCAGAATTCCCACGATCGGAAACCGAGATGCAATTTAGGAGATCTTCCATTTTGGGCTTCCGCTGAAGGGCTAGAGTTGTGATGGCAAACCTATGGCACACATGCCAGAGGCAGCACACAGAACCCTCTCGGTGAGCATGTGCGCCATTGCCAGCTGCTCTTCTGGTTTCCAGCATGCCAACCACCTGGTCTTCGCGGGCACCAGAAAACCGTCCGAAAAAATGGTTTAAAAACAGGCCGTTTTCCAGGCCATTTTGAGGGCACTTTCGGGCTGTTTTTTTGTGCCAAAAATGGCCTGAAAGTGCCCCCAAAATGGCCTGAAAAACTGCCAAAAAACCAGGCATGTGCACACCGGTCAGCTGGTCTTTGGGTTTTCGGCACTCCATGCGTGTGCATGGTCGTTCCGGTTCACCATCACTGGGATAGAGCAGCGGTCACCAACTGGTGGCCCATGAGAAAATGTTGGGAGAAAATACAATTCCAGCGGAACAAATTTATACAGATGACGATGGAAGATTCGTGATGGTGGAAATTATGGACAATAATAAGAAAACATTTTTAATAGCAATTTATGCTCCTAATGACAATCAAGATGAATTCGATAGGAAATTACACATGAAAATAATTGTATTGTATTGTATTTGTATTTAACAGATTTATAGGCCGCCCAATCCCGGAATTGAATTGGACTATGCTAATATTTGTATGATGGGAGATTTTAATGGAATTGTAGATCAGAACATGGACTATAAAACACAAAAAACAACAAAACTACATAGAAAGACTCTTCCAAAATCCTTTTTTAAAATGATTGATGAAATAGACTTAAAAGATGTATGGGGAGAAAGAAATCCCACAAATAGACAATATACCTTTTACTCAAATAGACATTTATCATGGTCCAGATTAGATATGATATGGATTTCAACAGATTTGATCAGTAACATACAGGAAATTGACATAGAAACAAGTACTTGGACGGACCACAACCCACAATCTTAAGGCCTGCTTTTAAGATCACTCACGTCCTGGTCGCGTGTCATTTGAACTGCAATGTGCATTTGCGTGGGAAGGCCCTCGAAATCCAGGAGTCAGAAGCCGCTGCAACACAACTAATTAGAGGTGCACCTTAACACCTGCGCACCGTGAGCTCCACAGGACTCCCTAACAATTTCCAAGTTGAATTCAAGATTTGAGACTTAATAAAGCCTCATCATGGCACAATGCCCGTCTCCATTGCCCTCAGCTCATCCTGGGAGCTCCAGCTTTGGGTTGAAACGAGAGCTCATCTGCCAGGACCCCAAAAAAGGATCACCTGGATCCCTCTATAACCTCTACAGAATGAAAAGGCTATTTGTGAATGGATTGTACAATAGGTGACCTCAGCCGCCCCCCCCCCCCTTTATGTTGTTCCTCTGCTATTCTTGTGGTTCCAGGTGTTGCTGTGTTTTGTTTTGAATTCTTTGGGGTTTTGTATGTTTCCACTCCACCGCAAGCCGCCCAAAGTTATACTGTGCGAGTCGGGAAGTCGAATAAATCAATTAAAGAGATCGTTCAGCGAATAAGCCACAATACAATAGTAGAATTGGAAGGGACCTTGGAGGTCTTCTAGTCCAACCCCCTGCCTAGGCAGGAAACCCTATACCGTTTCAGACAAATGGCTATCCAACCTCTTCTTAAAAACTTCCAGTGTTGGGGCATTCACAACTTGTGGAGGCAACTTCTGTTCCACTGATTAATTGTTCTCACTGTCAGGAAATTTCTCCTCAGTTCTAAGTTGCTTCTCTCCTTGATTAGTTTCCACCCATTGCTTCTTGTTCTGCCCTCAGGTGCCTTGGAGAATAGCTTGACTCCCTCTTCTTTGGGGCAACCCCTGAGATATTGGAAGACTGCTATCATGTCTCCCCTTGTCCTCCTTTTCCTTAAACTAGACATACCCAGTTCCGGCAACCGTTCTTCATATGTTTTAGTCTCCAGTCCCCTAATCCTCTTTGTTGCTCTTCTCTGCACTCTTTCTAGAGTCTCCACATCTTTTCTACATCGTGGCGACCAGAACTGGATGCCGTATTCCAAGTGTGGCCTTACCAAGGCCTTATAAAGAGGGAATTAACACTTCACGTGATCTTGATTCTATCCCTCTGTTTATGTAGCCTAGAACTGTGTTTGGCTTTTTTGGCAGCTGCTGCACACAGCTGGCTCCTATTTAAATGGTTGTCCACTAGGACTCCAAAATCTCTCACATGTTTGGCTTTCCCCCAATGAAGGGGAATAGTAACAAGGATATACTAAATAATACTGTACAAGATGATGCCCTTGTATACTCGCATGCTGTGAGTATTTGTTTCCTGTAACACATATGTGTCATGCCTTTTGTTATGCCCCTTTGAGGTTGTAGCACAAATATGCCACATTAGGCATATTATGTTTTGTACTTCCTGCAACTAAGACAGGGGGGGAGGGAGCTGTCCTTGGGGTCTGTAAAATACCTGGCATTTATCAAAAGATATGCCTCACCTTTGATCAGATCCTCCCCCTTCTGCCTAAGATTCTATCTCACCTTTGATCTGTTCCCTTCGCAACAGGGGCCCAAATGGCCCATCCTGAGAACCAAGGAAAGAGATAAGGATGAAGGAGGTCATCTTGGAGGTCATTTAGTCCAACCCTGTAGGGCTAATGAGTATTGTATCTTTTTCGCAGGCACACACAAATCTAATTAGGAAGCCAGGATGTTATTTTACAACAAGTTTCTGGCTGGATAAAAAGGAGCTACACCTTCTCTGAAGTGTGGTTCCTCCCCGCATATCCTTGTTTGGAACAACTGACCATCATGTCTTTAAACTTTGATCAAGGATTAAATGCTGATTGTTGATTCCAACCTCTGTCTAAAGTCTCATTTTTGGCTCATTGGGACTTGGGATGAGTTCTCAAACTTCCATGGGTCTCAACGTATTCTCAAACCTTTCCCCTCGCTGGCTGGATTCACAAGACCCCTTTTCCTGGATTCCCCCCCTTTCTATCTGATCTCTGGCCACCCACCCTCACCTTCCCTGTCCAGAGGGTAAAGATGCCCTCAGCTAAGATGCTGAGCTTGTGGATCAGAAAGCTTAGCAGTTTGAATCCCTAGTATGAGTCCCCTGCCGTGAGCAGGGGGTTGGACTAGATGACCTCCAAGGTCCCTTCCGACTCCGTTACTGTTAACTGAACTCCGGCCAACCAATGAACCAATCATCCTTCCTCGCCCAGAGGGGGAAGACGCCCCCTTGCCAGGGCGCCCAGGCTGTGCCCGATGGGAGTCTTTGGAGTCTAACCAACCCATCATGTTTTTTCTGTCTGCTTTTGCTAAGTCCGCCCCCCCCCCACCATCAACTCTGCCACCCCAGTTATAGCAAATAGCTTCATCACAGCCAGAGACCGGCTCATTAATTAACCCTAGAACACAATTCCCAGAAGCCCCAGCTGCTCACTGCCGGGAATGATGGGTAGGGGAGTTTCTCATCAGCCTACCTCAAGCTTAGATATATGCAGGGTGGGGTGGGGTGATGAGCATCCTGAAAGCCCATGCTACGGTTTCCATAGCAACCAACCCGGGTTTTTTTGGGGGGGGGGGTGTTCCTTGGCCAACTAACTACCCAAGCGCCGTTTGGAGTACACGTGTTGGCCTCCCCTCCCGCCCACCGCTGCATTCATACGACCCACTTCCTGACTTCACCCCCCTTTCTGACTAGTGGCTAAGATGCTGAGCTTGTCGATCAGAAAGGTCGGCGGTTCGAATCCCTAGAAGAGGGACCCCTGGTGTGAGCAGGGGGGGTTGGACTAGATGACCTCCAAGGTCCCTTCCGACTTTGTTACTGTTAACCCATCTCCGCCCAACCAACCAACTAACCACCTTTCCCCGCCCGGAGGGTGAAGATGCCCCCCTGCCAGGGCGCCCAGGTTGTGCCCGATGGGAGTCAGCCCCCTGGGGGCCCCGCCCCATAACAAAGGGCCTCCGGCTCCCGGCTCCTCCTTACCGCTCTTCGCTGGGCTCCGATCCTCTCGCTCGGGGCGGGAGGGGGGAAGGGGAAGGAGGGCAGCTGGGCGCCGGCTTCTCAACCCGCCGGCAGCGCCTGGTCGTCTCCCTTTCAGACGCGGCTGCCCAACTCCGGCCACCGCGACCCTCCAAGATGGCCGCCCAGGGCAGGCCCAACTAAAGGCCGGCTTCCCTGCTTTCCTTTCGCCACTTCCGCTTCCGGCGAGGGAGGGGAATTTCCTGTTGGAATGGTGGGAGGTGGGGAAGGGGAAAGAACGGCGGGTTGCCATAGAGCGACGCGGAGGGCGGGCTAGAATGACGCCCAAGAGCGTGACGTTTGTCGTCCTCATCGTCGTCATCGGCTTTTTTTCCAGGGCGGAGCGTTCTACCCCTCCCCCCCTGCTCACATCTCATTCGTTGGAAATGCTTAGTGTATGCGCGTGCGTGGGAGGTGGCGGCCGCTCGAGGCCCTTTGGTCCTTCCTTTTCCCGCTCTTGGCTGGGCCGTTGCCGTGGAAACCGCCCGAGATGAAGCGAGCCGGTCCAGACAGCGCCATGTTATGAAGCGGGTGGGGGAGGGGGGTTGTCCCCAAACCTGTGAACTTTAAGACTGGTGGACTTCAACTCCCAGAATTCTCCAGGCAGCATTGCTCCAGGCATTGCTCCAGCATTGCTGCCTGGAGAATTCTGGGAGTTGAAGTCCACCAGTCTTAAAGTTGACCTGTTTGAAGACCTCTGCTGTGGAGGAATACACAAAAGCTTTCCCCCCTCAGCTACTATAAGGGTCTCCCACCTCAGAAGTCGAGAACAAACTATATTTAATACCTAGCATTTGTTCCAATAAGTAGCAAAAATGGATCTTTTTGGCTGCCCACACCTGAAAAATATCGCAAAGTGACCCAACACCAATTTTATTTGAAGGTGCCTGTGAAGCCTCAGAGCATCTTTTTCAAACTTTTTTTTTTAATTGTTAACAAGTAACTGAATAAGGTAACTCCATAGAAAGAAGAAAAGTTTTCAACAGAAAATAGAAAACATGAGTGTGACCTTGAGGGGGCTCTGTTATAGTTTAAGTAAGGTAACTGAATAATTTAACTCCAAACTATATTTAATATTTGTTCCAATAAGTAGCAATGAATCTTTTCAACACCCACAGTCAGAAAATATGCTATTTTACTTGAAGGTGCTGTGCTGCCTCAGAGTTTCTTTTTCAAACTTTTTTTAAAATTAATTGTTAACAAGTAACTGAATAATGTAACTCCATGATGCATAGAAAAAAGGACAGTTTTCAATAGAAAAACATATCCGGAGTATTACATTGAGGGTGTCTGTTATAATTTAAAATATAAAGAATGGTTGCAGAAACTAGGTATGTCTAGTTTGATTAAAAGAAGAACTAAGGGAGACAGGATAGCAATGGGTATAATTGCTTGAGCAATCGTAATCCACATATTTGTTATTACACTTGTCATAATAATATTAATATATATTAATATAATTAATCATACATAACATCTTCATCGTCACATTCTCTCCACGTTGACATTTCCTCTTTTTATATCTCTCATTGATAAAATACATCCCACATCAAAAAAAATATTCAGTTTCTTCTTTATCCTTAATAATAAGAGTTAGTCTGTCCATTTCTGTGCATTCTGGTATTTTCTTGATTACATTCCCATCTGACGGAAGCTCATCCTTTTTCCATTGCTGCGCAAATACAATTCTGGCTACAGTTAGTATACGTAAAACTAGATACAGCGTCTTTTTTATCATATTCTCCGGTAGAAGGCCCAACAGAAATATCTCTGGTTTCAAGTCTATTTGCTGCTTTATTATTTTTTTCCAACCAAGTGTGTATTTTCGTCCAATATTTTTTAAGCTTTGGGGCAAGTCCAGCACATATGTATGTAGAAACCCAGTGTTGATTACACTTCCAATATTTAGCAGATCTATCTTTATACATTTTGGCCAATCTTGCCAGTGCAAAATGCCATCTGTAAAGCATTTTGTACAAATTTTCTTTGGATGCAGTTGACAAAGTCATTTTAATATTTCTATCCCATAGTTTCTGCCATTTATCTAATTCTATTGCATATGCAAAGTTTCTAGCACGGGCATTTTAAAATTAGTTCTACATTTCTATGCAGAGCATTAATGTAAGTAAATACCCGAGTTTGCTACCCTCTATGGGTAGCAATTAGCTTGCTCCTCCCTCCCTCCCCACTCCTACCTATCTATCTACTTTCCTTTCTAATACAAAAGGCCCATTTAGTTGCGTTGGCCTAATATGACAATCATCTTTCAGGATGAAGAGGCATCCATCAAACTCAAGGTAGCTTACCGAAAACGCCTTATTTCTCACCACTATCCAGCTCACCCCTTGGGATAGCTAATGCTGCTTGACAAGGTACAGTCATTTCTCTGGTATTTTAATACTGCTATTAAGTGATCCACGTGCATTGCTAGGGCAGCCAGGGCTCATTTTAAAAAAATATTTCAACACATCTTGTTTTCTCCCGCATGCAGATTAATCAAACTACAGAATCAGGGATCACTCCTCTTCCCAAAGGGAGGACGAAACTCCCTAGATCTGCCAAGCTATTTTGACAATGGATGCACTTCGCCAAGGCAGAAAAGAACCTAGGGATTTGTCCTTTCCTTCTTCAGGGATCCATTCCAGCTGCAGAGTTTTGTCCCCTTGACTGGCATGGAGTCAAAGCTGAAGGTAAGCAAAATATTGCTATAATTCAACTAAATTCTCCATCAGTTTGAGCTCAACTCCTGAGGAATTCATGGATTACAATGGTGATTCTTATTTAAATGTTGGTCTACTGGTTCTTTCTGCTGAAAAGAATCCTCCCGCAGCAAAAACAGCCTTTCAGATTTTGACTCAGATAAAATTTTAATCAAAACATTTCAATGTTAAATATAAACTAAATATTTATCGACTGGGTGACACCCTCACAGATATTTCCACATCCCAAATCTTTTTCAGTGAAACGAGTGCACTAAGAGGTCATTAGCTTTTGTTCCACTGAAAGAAATGGGGAGCAAAAATTAAGAGGACCGATGTGAGGTGGCACATCTTGGGTTGCTGATGGATGCCGTGCCGTTCTGTGGTTTTGTTTTCTGCTTGTCGTTTCAACATTAGTGTATTCCTAGGCACGATGGACGCTGAGCTTGTCGATCAGAAAGGTCGGCAGTTCGGCAGTTCGCATTGCTAGCGCCGCATAATGGAGTTGACTTGTCCCAGCTTCTGCCAACCTAGCAGTTCGAAAGCAGGTAAAAAATGCAAGTAGAAAAATAGGGACCACCTTTGGTGGGAAGGTAACAGCATTCCATGTGCCTTCGGCATTGAGTCATGCTGGCCACATGACCACGGAGACGTCTTCGGACAGCGCTGGCTCTTTGGCTTTGAAACGGAGATGAGCACTGCCCCCCCTAGAGTCGGGAATGACTAGCACATATGTGTGAGGGGAATCTTTATTTTTTCCTTTAAGGACTCCATGTATACAGGACAAGCCTCTTAGCGATAAGGCTGATACACAGCTAATAGGACTTGATTTGGCTAAAATGGAAGGATTAAAGGGTGAGATCCGGGGGGATTTACGTGCGAAGGGAAACTTTACCTTTCGACATAGTGGAAAAGGCAGGAGAATAATGTCCCAAAGGTGCTTTTTCAAAAGACCAACTGAACTTTGGTTTTCCTTGAAGCCGTTTCACTTCTCAGGATGAGAAGCTTCTAGGATGAGAATTGAAATATATTCAAGGGGAAAAATGTTCAGTTGCCTTTTGAAGAAGCACCTTTGGGACAACCTGGATGACTGAGAACCTCCCCAGGCAAGGGGAATAATCAGGCTTTTATATCCTGTTGCACAAAGTGGGAATTGCATGTGCCCTTGGTTCTGTTAAATGTTCCCTCACTGAGTGAGCTGGAGAGCTTTCCCTTCTTGATTTTCTGGTTGTTGCCTCAACAGGCCCTTTCCAAGGTAATTTTTGGGTAGGGCCTTAGTATAAATCCTGAAACTGCCAATCCTGAATTTAAGTTGTTTAATTGCTGGAAGAAAGAGGAAAGGTGGTTAGCTACAGCAAGCACACGAGTCATGCTGTGCAGATTAGCTCCCAGGCATCAAACAATATACCGTATTTTTCGGAGTACAAAATGCATCTTCCCACACACACACACACACCTCTAAAAGCATTGGTGCGTCTTATACACCGAGAACAGCCATTTTTGGCCTCCAAAAGCCCTGCCCCCACATCCCATTTTTGCAAAAAAATGACCCATTTTTTGCAAAAACGGAGGTGTTTTTGCTTTCCCCCAGCCCTCAGCAGCACTCTGTAGGCTTCAGATCATTAAATTTGGTGGGCGAACCTTCACTTGGTTTGGTTTTCTTTCGTTTCGTTTTTGAGCACCAAGCTAACGTAACACAGATAGGCACAGGGCCAGGAGATAAAAGCGACAGTCAACCCAAACGTCAGGATATTTAAATAAGGCAAAAGTCCCAAATGTAAACGAATTAATCAGAACGGCGTTTCATAATTCGTCAAAACATTTCATAATTCTTGAAGGCCGGCTGGAGTCACCGAGAGCTTTCCAAGCTTGCTGAGTCAGGTTGGCAAAACTACAAGGGCCCCTTCTTCGCATTTGTTTAGTTATCAGCGGTGAATCAGCAGAACTAGGGAAGTAACAGATCTACGGATATCCAAGGGAACCTGGTTTTTTTTAAAAAAGCATCAGATGGCATCAGAACAAAGGTCATTTTGTCTGGCACCCTTTTTTTAAGGTCAGTGAGATGCCAGCCAGATGCTTTCAAGTGCTCAACAGGTAGGTTGAACAACAATCTTTTTTGAAATTGAAATGCTTTTTAAGAAAACTTTGGAAGGCTTTCAGGATATAGATGCCAAGAGCCCTTACTTTTTTTCTTTTTTTTCTTTTTTTTACAATTATATCAAATCAATGCGTGAACAGTGTGGCCCCTGTGTGTCTTACATTCTATTACAAGCAAAACTAATAAAGCTAATCACAATTCTTACATTCAATCGTCTTATATTTTTCTAATAATGATGCACCATATTATGTTGCAATCTATCATTATTCAATTGTTCCATCTTTCTTTTTGTTGTTACTTTTGTTTTATTATATAAAAATGTATACACTTAGTACTGTATTCCCCCTTCTTTTATTTCTGTCACTTATTCCAGCTTTTAATCCTGTCACCCTTTATTAAAAGACTTTTCCTTTCTATCTTATCTAATTTCTAATCATGTCACCCACCTAAAAAAGAAAAATGAGAGAGAGAGAGATGCTTTTTTTAACTTGCCTCCCAAATTCCTCTCAGCCAAGAGCCCTTACTTTTGTCCATGACATTTGCCCTTGCATAGGATGATACAATACAATACAATAGCAATCCTCTTGGTTGTTCTTCTCTGCACTCTTTCTAGAGTCTCCACATCTTTTCTACATCGTAACGATCAAAACTGGATGCCGTATTCCAAGTGTGGCCTTACCAAGGCCTTTTAAAGTTGTATCAACTCTTCCCGTGATCTTGATTCTATCCCTCTGTTGATGCAGCCTAGAACTGTGTTGGCTTTTTTGGCAGCTGCTGCACACGGCTGGCTCCTTATTTAAATGCTTGTCCACTAGGACTCCAAGATCCCTCTCATAGTTACTACTATTGAGCAAGATACCACCTATACTGTATCTGTGCATTTTGTTAGATAATCCTATTTATTCTGAAAGACGATTAACATCTCCAGTAGGGGGTTGGACTAGAAGACCTCCAAGGTCCCTTCCAGCTCTATTCTGATTGAATGGCATCTTTTGTCACTTGTAAGTTGCAGGTGGGCTATTTCTCGACATGGCTTTGGGACTCTTCTGAAAGAATAATAATTGCATGTCCCAAAATAGTCCAGCTGGCTGATTGCATATTGAAACAGAATGATCTTTGATTCGTCCAGAGTTATTCTGACCATCAAACTCTTCTGGTCAGCCTCGTGTCTATGGATGGCCATGCAGCCAAGATGGAGTGAGACTGCTTCTCCATCTCACCAAACAAAGTGTAATGAACAGAGCATGGCATGTAAAACTCTGCGATGGAAGAAGCAATGAAAAACATACACTGGTGCCAGGATGTGCAATATACACTTGGCTAAACCTGGCTGTCCTTCCTGATTTAAATCATCTTTGTGGAACACAAAGGATTAACACTCTCTCCAATCCTTAGGCGATTCCTCTGAAAGACACAAGGAATCATTTTTTTGCAGCCTCTCCCTCACCTGCACTTGGCTGATCCATGAACCTGCAGGGAGGGAAAGAAAAGGCTGAAACCCAGTGCCACCGGAGGACCCCATAACCTTGTTCCTATTCTGACCTAGGCTTCCAAAGAGCAGGAAACAAACTTCTGGTCCCGACAAAAAAACCTTTTATTCATTGACTGTGCATTCTGCTCCTTCACATCCAGCAAAGTCTTTCGAGGGAGGATTTACAGTTACAGACCTTATCTGGCTTGGAGAGCTGGCAGGCCAATATCTGCAAAACTCTTGGCAAGAAGTGTCGGAGAGTCACAAGCCAATTAAGTGAACTAATTGTCTCCTGCAGGCTCCACTCCCCTTTCGCTCCTCTTTTATTTCCTCTGGGAGGGGCCGTTCATCGTCCACCTATGGCTTTCCTCCCAAGTCAACCCTTGTTCTTTAGCTGTTCCCTTCGTCTGGCTGCTCTGTGCATGCACACACTGGGAACAGGCTCCAGATGTTCTTCTGCCTCACTGATGTCTGACTCTGAAGGCAGCTGATAACTGGCATGTGGCTCTGGCCCCCTCTCTGCCTCCGACACAGAGCCCTCATCCGAGCCTTCCCCAGACTCCAGGACTGGCCCATCTTCCTCCCCAACCTCCTTCCTGTCCGAATCTGCTGCCGGCTTCGCTGTGGCCGCTGGGAGGCCACAACAGTTCCATGCAGTGAAGCTCTCAACCAGTCAATGCATTTTCAACACCGGCAGTGGGATAGAATTCCTCTAACCCTCCAGGAGCTACAGGGCTGAGCCAGTTATACATACTGTACACCTTTTGACCTGCAGTAAATCACTTATCGTCCTTAGCTCGAGGCAAATAATTTGTGCTGCAACATTATGGAGTTGGGGTTGAGCCCAAACCATCTTCCCTGGAGGAAAGTCTGAGGTGGGAGGGGGGGGCTTTATTTTCACCTCCATTTATGGAATTCTGAGAAGCAAATCACCAGCTGGCTTGGGGCTGTCTCTGCACTGAAACCTAACCTGCTTCCCCCTCACCCACCCCCGCTAAAGAGGCTCATGTTTTGCTGCCTCATTCCTAGGATGCTTCCATTCCTCCAGACAGAAGCTCTTCAGGGGTATCACGAACCTGAACATGAGACATCAGCGTGTCTGCCATGGCACTCTGGTCGGAGAACAATTCACATGGTCGCTTGCTTGCATTTTCCTGCCACCTGAGATGCAGGTGCGATGTGTCACTTCCAGTCTCGTGGTGCTTGCTTGTTTGCGCATGACTGCTTCATCTAAGCCACAAGGAGCTCATTGTCGTCTCGGCTGTGGAAAATGTGTGTTCTTCAACCATCTCCTTCAACCCTCTTTTCCCCAGCATATTCATTCTTCAGGGCTTCTTGGTGCTAGGTAGGGAAAGGGGTTTGCTCTTATTTGACACGCTACTAGCACTGATGACGTTACCTGGTTTGGTAATGAAATGTCTGCAAGGAAACCAGACAAGCACCAAGAACTCTGCAATTCAACCCTGAACTACAAAATATTCTCTTTTATCAATATTCATTCTTGCAAGCAGTTTTCAGTAAAGAAATTCCCAACCCCTTCTACAATATTTGACACTTTCGCTTATTGATATGTCAATGCCTGGAATTTTGGGATTGGCGGTTACAATAATAAGCTTTATTGATTAGCCTATATATCAAAGCACAAAAATCAAACACATATCCCCAATAAAATCCTATACGAACAATTTAAAATAAGAGTAGGGTAAAATACAAAAGTGATAGGACAAGATGCAATATGATTTAATACATAAATATGTAAAACAGAATAGAATGACATAAAATTATATTTCGCTGTCACCTTTACAATCTACCCCAATCAGTCCCACGTATGCAGATCTCAACCGAACCATTTTGTTTAGGTATTGTGCTGTGTTAAATGTTATTTTCGGGTTCTGGCTGCACATAAGGGAAGTTGTTTTGATATGGAGACCCCAATGGGTCCTTCGTTTGGTGTATGGACCAAGGTACCTGTCTCCCACCCCCTTATACAAGCAACAATCAATCAGGATGTGAGCCAAGTCTTCTACCTCTGCCGCCCCAGAAATGCAGAGATGCTCATTGTAGGGCTGTGATGACAAACCTATGGCACGCATGCTACAGGTGGCGCACAGAGCCATATTTGCTGGCACGCCAACCATAAGCTCCGGCGCACATGTGCAAGCCCACCAGCTGATTTTTGGCCTTCCGGAAAGACGGAAGAGGCCATTTTTGCCCTCCTCAGGCTTCAGGAAAGCCTCTGGAGCCTGGGGAGGGGGTGTGTGTGCGCATGTGCAGGTGGTCAGGGCGAATTGGATTGGTGTGGGCCCGTGTGCATGCGCAATAGCACACACAATTGTGGCATGCCATAAGAAAAAGGTTCGCCATCACTGTTGTAGGGTATAGAATGGAATGAAATCTCCCATATTGGCAGTGGAAAATAAATTCTCAGCCTTTCCCAGAGCGCCGGTTTCTGCATCTAAGGTCAAAGCTAGCATCCAACAGACCAGAACTTATGAATGATTTCGGATGTCCCTTTGCTCAAAAGTTTAGCCCTTTTTTTTCTCTTCTTAAACACAAGAGATAGTCTCTTGGCCAATAAAGAAAACAAGAATCCCTTTGATTGTGATCACGTTTTAAGGGGCAATTTTTGGGGTTCATCGCTTAATGAATCCACAGATAAGCACATGTGTACACTTTCCCCAGGCCATCTGAAATACTTCTTTGACCACAGAAAGGGAGTGTCTTCTCAGCTAAGGCATTCCCCTCTAAGCACAAGGCATCTTAAAAGGATTTAAAAGAAAAAAAAAGGAAAGAAAGATTGCTTTCTTCGTTGGCTACCATAAATGGCTGAGCTGAATTATCTGCACCAGAAAGCCAATAACTATATGTTTCTGCCCAACCATTGATATTCTAGAAGCAGACTACTCCAGATTAACAGATGAACAGAGTTGGAAGGGACCTCATAGGTCATCTAGTCCATCCCTCCCACCCAATCAGGAGACCCTACACCATTTCTGACAATTGGCAGTCCAATCTCTCCTTGAAAGCTTCCAGAGATGAAGCTCCCACAACTTCTGAAGGCAACTTCTGTTGCATGGGTTGATTGTTCTCACTGTAAGATTTCCCCCCCCCCCCCCCTTATTTCCAGGTTGAATCTCTCCTTGGTCAGTTTCCATAGATTATTCCTTGTCTGGCCTTCGGGTGCCTTGGAAAATAGCTTGATTCCCCTCCTCTCTGTGGCAGCCCCTTAAATATGGGAAGACTGCTCTCCTGTCTCCCCTGGTCCTTCTCTTCACTAGATGGGCCCTGCCCAGTTCCTGTAACCAGTCTCCAGTCCCCTAATCATCCTGGTTGCTCTTCTCTGCACTTTTTCTAGAGTCTCAACCTCTTTTTTATAGTGTGGTAACCAAAACTGGATGCAGTACTCTAGGTGAGACCTCACTAGGACTTTACAGAGTGGTATTAGTACCTCACTTGATCTTGATTGCATCCCTCTGTTAATGCAAAAAATTTTTTGGCCCCTGAACCGGTAGTAATGCCAGCAGGAACCCACCCTTGATGCAATGCCCTCTTGTTCTTGTTGTGGCCCTCCAGCAGCAATGGAGGAGGCAGCAGATTCGGACAGTGAGGAGGTTGGGGAGGAAGATGGGCCAGTCCTGGAGTCTGGGGAAGGCTCTGATGAGGGCTCTGTGTCGGAGGCAGAGAGGGGGCCACAGCCGTATGCCAACTATCAGCTGCCTTCGGAGTCAGACATCAGTGAGGCAAAAAAATAGCTGGAGCCTGCGTCTGGCAGCACAGAGCTGTCAGATGAAGGGAACAGCTAAGGAACAGGGGTCGACTTGGGAGTAAAGGTACAGGTGGATGGTGAATGGCCCCTCCCAGAGGAAATAAAGGGGAGTGGAGTTTGTAGGAGAGAATTACTTCAATTCATTAGAGTGAAGATCTGATCCTGACTTCTTGCCAAGTATTGTCTGTTACAGAGTGGCATTTGGAAGATATCAGCCTGGCAGTTTTCTAAGCCTGATAAAGGTCTGTAGTTGTGAAATCTCATGAAAGACTGTTGGCCAGGACTTGGCTGGAGAGAAATTCCCTTTAACCTAAATAAAAGAGGTTTTATCAGGATGGAGTCGGCTTCCTGATCTTAGGGGGCTTAGGTGAG
The DNA here is from genome assembly GCF_051295495.1 of Thamnophis sirtalis. Taxonomy (NCBI): domain Eukaryota; kingdom Metazoa; phylum Chordata; class Lepidosauria; order Squamata; family Natricidae; genus Thamnophis; species Thamnophis sirtalis. The sequence continues at coordinate 43,153,169 of NW_028261395.1, forward strand.
AACAGTTCTACCTGGAAGAAAGCAGGAGATAATTTCTAGCACCAAAAGCAAAAGTTAAACACTTCCCAAGGGGAAAGTCAATTTCCTTCCTGTAAGTTTGTGGGTGCTAAAATAATAAATGGCGTTTGTTTTAGGCCAAAGGAAAGGGCTGATCTTTATGCAAAGATGGGTGGTTAGCTGCCTAAACCCAAAAAGGATTCTTCTCCCAGAACAATTCTTTAAGATTCTCTTTAGCAAGAAAGAGATGAAACAAGAATTTCAGCAGTGGAACTATTTCACATTTGGAATTAATTTAGATAAAGGTAAAGGTTCCCCTCACACATATGTGCTAGTCGTTCCTGACTCTAGGGGGCGGTACTCATCTCCATTTCAAAGCCGAAGAGCCAGCACTGTCCAAAGACATCTCCGTGGTCATGTGGCCAGCATGACTCAACTCCAAAGGTGTACGGAACGCTGTTTCCCTTCCCACCAAATCCTATTTTTTGCGTGCTTTCGAACTGCTAGGTTGGCAGAAGTTGGGACAAGTCACGGGAGCTCACTCCATTACGCAGCGCTAGGGATTTGAACCACTGAACTGCCGACTTCTCTAATCGACAAACTCAGCGTCTTAGCCACTGAGCCATCACATCCCAGGAAATATCAGTAAGAAATATCACCCGACTGAGGATAAGCATAAATCTGTGAATTTAGCTTTTTAAATACCCATGTAAAAGCTTGCATTGAAGGACGTGTCCAAATGAGCTATGTTTGAACTATAGACTCGACTAAGTGCATTTCTTTAAAATAATAAAGCAATCTTGAATACTTTTGGAGTCAGTACCAATGGATAGTTGACATCCAATCCAACAGGATTTGATTCAAAGTGTCCAAATCAGTTCATCTTTAAATATTCACCCAAAAAAATTGAATGATTTCCCCTGGCCTTCAGGTCTCTGTAAGGAAAAAAAAATCTGGCCCTCCAAACATTACCCTGGGGATTTTCTTTTCTCTGGAGCTACCAGGTGTGAATTCAGAGTAACTTTCCCAATTTCTTTGCTAAGTTTTCCGCAATTATGTTTTAGGCATTTTGTTTGTCCTGCAGATGATCGGAACAGATATACCAACAGGTTAGACAAGATTGGGGTTTATTTATTTATTTTTCCCCCCCAAAAAGTAGAATTACTTAGCCTTGCACAAGGGATGAGTAGCAATGAAAGGTTATCATATACAAAGGGGAAAATCAGTATTGCTCAAGGGGTAAACAGCGCTTGCTACATCAATGGAAAAATTAGTCAGGGTAGAAGTGGGAGATAAAGTGCTTGAAGCAACTGATCCAGTGCTTGCACGATTGGTATAACCCTCTCTGAACCATAGGATGACATACGAGCTGGATCGTTCTTATGACGCAAAGGGGAGAGAGGCAGTGAGCACACAGAATTCATGTTACAAGGCCATTTCCTGTGCCTGAAAGAAATCCCAGGGCACCGTGGTCTAAATAGTGTTGTTGTCAGAGTCACAATATTTAGGGACAAATGGCAGCTTTAAGACCCTCATTCATTCTATTTCCAATGGCCAGGCAGTGTGTGTGTGTGTGTGTGTGTGTGTGTGTGTGTGTGTGTGTGTGTGCGCGCTGTTCCTTTTCTAGACAAAACAACTCCTGTATCCCCAAATGTAGCAAAAGCACCAAAACCTTCTTGGGAATGGGAATAGAGTAGAGTAGAGTAGAGTAGAGTAGAGTAGAGTAGAGTAGAGTAGAGTAGAGTAGAGTAGAGTAGAGTAGAGTAGCGGAGAATAGAATAGAGTAGAGTAGAGTAGAATAGAATGAGGAATAGAGTAGAATAGAAGCCTGGTGAGGGCGAAAACAGCCTCCCCTGCTCCCCCTGGTCTCCTCCGGAAGCCGGAAACGGATCAACCTTCCAGCTGATTTTTCATTCCCAAACTTCCAGTTGGGTCATTAGGGCCATTTTTCGCACTCCCCAGCCTCCAGAGGCTTTCTTGAAGCCTGAGGCGGGTAAAACAGCCTGCCTTGGTCCTCCGGAAGGGCAAAAAACCAGCTGTCTGGCATATGCATGCATGCTGGAGCCAAATATGGCTCCACGTGCCACTTGTGGCACATGGGCCATAGGTTTGCCATCACGGTCATATAATAAAGGCTTGCATTGCCCATTCATTCCACAAGTTGCAGTCTGTCTCACTCTGTTTCAAAATGTGACACCTGCACCCTTTTGCTTAACCCACCATTTCCTTGTACCCATTCAATCAGATCAACGAGTATAAGGTTTTACAAGGAAGACATTTCTGACGCATTCCAAAACTTGCTGTAACTTCGCTTGATGAGGAATGGCTTAGTACTGGTTTAGTCACGTTTCAGGTTAAGATTATCGTGCCCTCCAAAATGGAACTTAGTTTGAAATAGGTTCAGGCATTGCAACAGGTTCAAGAGAACGTTGCAACACCTTCGCTTTTAATATTTTTTCAGGAAACTCTCTTCAGTTGGACTGTTTAGTAAATCTATCTTGCTAAGCACACAGCCACTCTGTCTGGCTTTCCTAACCTTCATCTGAGAACTCAATAAAATAGAAAGTGAGTAACGATAAGATGCTTCCTTATCTGCAAAAGCAGTTTATAACAAAAAGGCAGAAGAGGTTGGACAGATAGCTCAAGGCAGGGGTCAACAACTTGCGGCTCCGGAGCCGCATGTGGATCTTTCGTCCCTCTGCTGTGGCTCCCTGTCGCCGGTCGGCTCCTCAGTTGATAGGGCTTTTGGTTAGGACGGGTAGAGGAAAAAGGACGCCGTGCTAGGAGGAGACTCTTATGGTAGGAGAACCGGACTTCAGATCAGCTTCTGAATTAAACAGGGGGCTTCCAGTTAGGACCTTTGTGGCTCAAGTGTTGGTTGCCGACCCCTGGCCCGGCCCCAGGGGAACAATGATTGTTAATGAGCAGAGAGTTACTTCTAAGATAGGTGCTGTAAAATATTTAAGATTACATCATTGGGTTCAGTTCTGTTCCCTGCCAGCAATGTTCACATCCAGAGGCATTTTAAGTGTTGTGATTAGATCGTTAAGTTTTATCTGTTAACAAATACGCTTCTGGCTCTCCTGATCTCAATCTGTGCATAATTGTGCATAGGAATCTCCCATGTACTTTTGGAAGACTCATTGCAGGGTTTTACTCATTGTTTTAAGATTAAGAAACCAGGAGACAGTGAGTTCTAGTCCCACCTTAGGCATGAAAACTGGCCAGGTGACTTTGGGCCAGTCACCGTCACAGGATGATTGTTGTTATGGAAGAAAATAGGAGGAAGGGAGGTTTATTTATAAAAATAATATTTTTTTAACCAGGTTTCTTGTAAGGTTATTACATCAAATCTCGGGAGAAAGCTCATTAGTCTGCTATAAAAATAATAAAGGCAAGATGAAAAACTAAGAAATAAAAACATTCCTGGTGTGTTGATTAGCTTCTAAGACAAGAAATACATTTGGTAGAATACGGACATAGGTTTTTTGCCGTGTGCTTTTATTATGCCCATGGGGGGGGGGGGGGAGGGAATAAGACAAAGGATTAAAAGTTGCTTAAATTGGAGATACGTAACACATTCAGGTTTTGTTAACAGTGCGCATGCCCTTTATTTCTGACTATATTCTCTCTCATCCTAGAGAAGCTCTTCCATGAAGCCACTTGAGGATCTCAAGGGATAAAGGGAGTGAAGTCTTAAAGCTTCTATTAAAAAACCCGAAGAAACATCTGAATTATTTCAGAGTGACAAAAAGAGATGGGAACCTGGACTTTCAAAGACCATCTGTGAACTTGGAACCCAGGACCGAGCAGTTCTGAAAAGGAGCCCAAGACGGCCCAAAACTACCTGTTAGAAACCCTCCTAAGATCCCTTCCATCAGCGTTCCAGCGAAGTGAAATTTCTCATCCCACCCTCCTAACTGGCTTTTCTGGTCCAATCACTTTCTGATTCCCTTTGAAAAGGCAAGGAAGCCCAGCGGATGGACCGGAGGCTGTGAAGCTCCAGCCCCTTGGGGAGATGACTCAACGGTCCCCATTTGCATACTAAGGCTGGACAGCTCCTAGGCCTTATCTTCTGTGGTTATAAAGGAACGCTTTCAGAATCCCTTTCTGATACTTTTATCAGGCCAAACCCGGAGACGCCTTCCCACAGCTCTGCCAATCTCCAGCGGGCACAAGATACACCGGGCAAAAAGAATAGAGGTATTTTGTTCTCTTTCCTGGGCATTTATTGTGTGGCCCTGCTGTTGGTGCCCGAAACAAGTTTATAATTGCTATATACCTGGAGCGAAACGTGTCTTAATTGTAGTGTATGAGTGTATGGCTTCAGGATACAGGATATATATATATATTGTGACGAGCCGAAGGACAGAGAATGGAAGTGTGACCTTCTTCCCATATTTGGGCATACCAGGGGTTGTGACTTTAAATATATACCTTTCACCCTGGCCTGGCTGATAAGGAGTCCAGCTCTGTAGCTCAATGGTTAACACATCTGCCTAAGAGGCAATAGAGCACAGGTTCGATTCCCAGCAAGGGTATGGCTAGCTGATGAGAGCTAAATAGCTTGAAATAGATCTATACTACTCTCCCTTTATTTATTCAGCACAAATATAACATATATATATATATATATATATATATATATATATATATATATATATATATATATATATATATATATATATATATATATATATATATATGCACACACACACACACACACACACATATATATATATATATATATATATATATATATATATATATATATATATATATATATATATATATATATATATATATATATATATATATATAATTTGTAGTCAACAGTGATAGATAGATAGATAGATAGATAGATATCACTGTTGACTACAATTAAGGATAGATCCAGCGGAAGCTGAATGAGTGAAATGAATCAAGAGGCTTGAAATGAGTAACTATGAGATGGATCTTGGAGTCCTAGTGGACAACCATTTAAATAGGAGCCAGCCGTGTGCAGCAGCTGCCGAAAAAGCCAACACAGTTCTAGGCTGCATCAACAGAGGGATAGAATCAAGATCACGTGACGTGTGCATCACGTCACGAGTTAGCGATGCTTTGATTTCACCTCACTGAGTAGGTGGGACTTTTATGATCTCCCCACGAAGGGTTTTTCCTGTTAGCTAGTGAATTTTGGTGGGCGGCTCAGACATGCATCCTCCGACAGGATTTCATTACATCAGAAGTCATAGTGTTGGATAATGAGTGAAGAACCTGCCTTTGAATCACTGTGTTTTCTGCAACGCGGTGTTGGAAATGCAAAGATGATTCAGTAGCTACTTGTCCTGGGCCACATGATATCATCAGTGCAGATAATAAGTGTGTGGCTTTTTTACCTGGTGATGACATTGGTATAACTCAATTGCTTGCATCATATAACAGTTACGTAACTCTTTTTTTGCCTGGAATTCGGCTTAACTTTTCTACTGAGTAAAAAAAGAAATGTAAATAGCTTCTGATTATCAGAAGTCAGATGGGAAGAGGCACCGTGTTTCACCGAAAAAAAGACAGAATCTTATTTTCTTTTGACCCCCAAAATAAGCGCTTGGCCTTATTTTCGGGGAGGTCTTATTATTTTTGAGGTGCAGGAGGTGGTGAGCGTGGTCACCTCAAGGTGGGCTGCTGTGCTGCAATATTTTCAGGGAGGGCTTATTTTAGCACAATGCGCTCAAAAGCCCAATTGGGTTTATTATCCGGGGAAATCTTATTTTCAGGGGAACAGGGTAGAACTGAGTATTTCCACGTTTTTTTTGTGTGTGTGTTAGAGGCAGGAGCAGAAGTCTGAGTTTTTTATAACACCGAAAAGGTGAGCATTTCTGAGAGGGGAAGCCCAAAAGCAGGGGTGAAATTCAGCAGGTTCTGACAGGTTCTGGAGAACCGGTAGCGGAAATTTTGAATAGTTTGGAGAACGAAGAACCAGCAAATACCACCTCTGTCTGGCCCTAGAGTGGGGAGGGAATGGGGATTTTGCACTATCCTTCCTTTGGAGTGGGAAGGGAATGGGGGTTTTGCGGTATCCTTCCCCTGGAGTGGGATGGGAATGGGGATTTTGCATTATCCTTCCTTTGGAGTGGGGAGGGAATGGGGATTTTGCACTATCCTTCCCTGGCCATGCCCAGAGAATCAGTAGTAAAAAAAAATTGAATTTCACCACTACCCGAAAGGAGAACCGTAGTGAAATCCGAGTTTGGAATTAGGATGCCGACTTGGTGTGAATTCAAGTAACTTCTCTGCCGTTCAAAATTATGTCCCAGGACTCTTACAAAAACACACTCTTCTTGTGTATATTGCTCACACACACACCCCCAAAACAAATATAGCAACTGATTATTTGATTGCAGTGATTTCTCTGCAAGGAATTAATTGTAATTCTGCTCACTCACAAAACCAAGAAAAAAAAAGCTTCTTCTTTTTGTTCAGTTTTGCTTTGCTGGCTGTCAGCATAGAAAGAATGATAACTGCAAATGGAAACGGGATGAATTTAGGAACTGCCGTCCAGATATAGACGTTTCTGCAAAACCACATCCAAAAATGCATTTCCTTACAGACACATCTGTAAAAGGCAGATGCTTCTCCTGTTCTTGTCCTTATAGCAGTGATGGCAAACCTTTTAGAGAGCGAGTGCCCAAACGGCAACCCAAAACCCACTTATTTAGCAAAGTGTCAACACGGCAATTTAACCTGAATAATGAGGTTTTACTACCTAAAATAATGATAAACAAGGCAGAGTCCAGCTAATTGTTCTAAGAAAAACGTGATAAATGCACCTTTGTGCCCCTTCATTTTCCCCCTGCTTTTGAAATATCACGTTTAGCAACAATAAAAAGGAAAAACTTTTGTAATATCATTTATCTTTTTCCCTCCCTCTCTCTTTCTTCTCCCTCTTTTATTCTCTCTCTCTCTTTCCCTTCCTCTCTCTTTCGCTTTCCTTCCTTCTCTCTCTCTTTCCATCCCTCTCTCTTTCTTTCTCTCTTTCTCTTTCTCCTTCTCTCTTTCCCTCCCTCTCTTTCTTTCTCCCTTTCTTTCCCTCTCTCTTTCTCTCCCTCTCTCTTTCTCTCTCTCTTTCCCTTCATCTCTTTCTTTCTTTCCCTCTCTCTTTCCATCCCTCTCTTTCTTTCCCCCTCTCTCTTTCTCCCTCTCTTTTCCTCCCTCTCTTTCCCTCCATCTCTTTCTTTCCCCCACTCTCTTTCTCCCTCTCTTTTCCTCCCTCTCTTTCTTTCTCCCTCTCCCTCCTTCTCTTTCTCCCTCTCTTTCCCTCCATCTCTTTCTTTCCCCCTCTCTCTTTCTCCCTCTCTTTTCCTCCCTCTCTTTCCCTCCATCTCTTTCTTTCCCCCACTCTCTTTCTCCCTCTCTTTTCCTCCCTCTCTTTCTCCCTCTCCCTCCTTCTCTTTCTCCCTCTCTTTCCCTCCATCTCTTTCTTTCCCCCTCTCTCTTTCTCTCTCTCACTTCCCTTCCCCCCCTCCCTCTCCCCCCTGTGGAAGAAATACAATGGAACTGGGCTGGGGCAACAGCATGCATGCTCACAGAGGGGGCAGATTTTTAGAACAATCCCCTGAAAATCTTTCGTCCTACAAGTTTGAAACTCCCAAATTTGTCCTGACGTGAAACATTTTTTGTGGAAGACCTTGAAAATATGTACCTGAATATTGTTCCTCATTCTGCTTATTCTAGCATCTGGTACACGTTCGGCTTTCTTTGGTCGCAACCAGCAGAGAGCAGTATCTTATAAAGACTTCGCTCCGGTTATTTTTTTTTTAGTTGTTGTCAGGACTCCTCCGAAATAGATGTCTCATCTTTGTAGCTCAGCTGTCACTGCTTTAAAAAAAAAAAGCTGTATTAAAATGATAATTAAAAACAAACAAATCTTGCCTCACCCGATTTTAGCATTGGATCCCAGAGTGAAGAAACAGCTGTTCTCTCCAGACTGCCTGCTATATTCCCTTTGTAGATTAGACAAGTCTTTCAAAATAAAAATAAAATAAAATTCTACCCAGCCCACCCACTCGTGGAACTCTGCCATTCGTAACTGGGGCTGACACATGTAACCCAGCCCGTGTTGAAATCTGGGAAATAGAGCAATACTTCTGAAAGTTTGTATCCTGTGATTTAAATTCCTCCCTCCTTTTCTTGGACAATTATTGGACCTGGAGACCTATTTAAGGTTTGTAAGAATGAGGAATTGTGACAGGCATCAAAGTAGAATGGATTAATCATGCTTCTCGGGAATTCTCAAACTTGGAGAGGAAAGTGCGCGGGGGGGGGGGGGGGAGAAAGAGGAGGAGTGAAGGATTATAAAGCCCTGAAAAGGGCCTGACTCTGGTATTTTATCCTCTGGGTTGCCCTAATTCCTAATCCCAAACTTCTGTTCCAGATTGACAGAATGGGGGAGGTTTTGCCGAAAGAAACGGAAGAGGCAGCCAAGGAGGAGGATGCTGCCCTGATTGAATTCTACAGCTCCTTCAGGGACCTCTTTGAGTTCTTCTGCTTGAACACCACAATCCATGGCACCATTCGCTTGGTCTGCTCGGGCGGTAATAGGATGAAAACAGCATTCTGGGCGCTGCTCTTCCTATCCAGCTTTGCTATGCTCTACTGGCAGTTTGCACTCATCTTCAACCAGTACTGGGCCTACCCAGTTGTCATGTCAATGTCCGTTCACTCAGAACCGAAGATGTTCCCCGCCATCACTCTTTGCAGTTTGAATCCTTATAGGTAAGTTTCCCCGCTTCTGAATTTTGGGAAATCGAACCGAAGTTGTTTCCCTTACTCCGCAAAAGCTCCTCACCATCTTAATGGTTATAATTGTTCCAAGGATATTATTCTTTCAAGGTAAAAGTAAAGGTTCCCCCTCGCACATGTGTGTGCTAGTCGTTCCCGACTCTAGGGGGGCGGTGCCAGGGGTGGCTTGCTACCGGCATTACTGCCGATTCAGTGCATGAAAAAATTTGCAGCTAAAAAAGTCTGCGCATGCGCAGAATGTTAGAAAAGGGGGGGGGGATTTACATTTTTGCAATGAAGATTGTTCTGCGCAGAAGCAAAAATCAAGATGGCGCTGCCACCGATAGAACCAGTTCGGGGGCACGGCAGGCTGACACAGGGTCTTATTTTGAGGGAAACATGGTATTGTTCGCCTCTTATCATCCCTGGGAGAACTAACCCTAACTCTAATATAAAACAGGGTTTTATTTTGGGGAAAACACGGTATTGTTCACTTCTTATCGTCTCTGGGAGAACTATCCCTAACTCTAATATAAGACAGGGTCTTATTTTTGGGAAAACAGTGTATTGTTCACCTCTTATCATCCCTGGGAGAACTAACCCTAACCTTAATATAAGAGAGGGTCTTGTTTTTGGGGAAACATGTATTGTTCACTTCTTATCATCCCCGGGAGAACTAACACTAACTCTAACTCTAACCCTAACCCTAATATAAGAGAGGGTCTTATTTTTGGGAAAACACTGTATTGTTCACCTCTTATCATCCCTGGGAGAACTATCCCTAACCCTAATATAAGAGAGGGTCTTATTTTTGGGAAAACACTGTATTGTTCACCTCTTAACGTCCCTGGGAGAACTGAAACAGCTTACAAATTGGATGAATAAACGAATCAAATGATTTATATGGGTGTCGTAGCCAATGAGGGATCAGAGAGTAATTAGGCCAACGCCATGGCTATTGACAGCTGAACTGTTGACTGTTGAGTACAAAAGTTCCTGGAGATTAATCAAACGTAATTAATGGGATAATTAGCACAACCCAGCATACTCTAGTGTTTAGGGAATAGGAGCCTATTTCCTCCCAAACAAGATCTCGGAAAATTTTTCCCCTGGCTTTAATAATCCTTTTGTCATGTCTGCCCATCTTCCCAGGATCAGCCCAGTCAATCAAGATATCGCTAAACTGGATAATCTGGCGAGGGAAACCTTATTCAATTTATATGGCTTCCGCATTCCTAAGAACACTAAGGAAGACGTCGGCATCGACTTTTCGGAAGAGAATCCTGGCCAGGTCAATGGCTCCACGTTTCATCTGGATCGTAACATCGCCCTATTGAAGATGGACGGCAAAGTGGGGTTCCGGCTGGTAAGTGGAACAGCTCCTCTCCCCACCCTCAATTGTAACCCCTTCCTTTATGGACCACTAGACATTTTTTTTAAAAAAAAAATCATCCTCTGAATAAAAGATCAATGAGAAACAGAGGTGGGTTCCTCCTGGATCGGACAGGTTTGGCCGAGTAGCTACTAACTCGGCCACCCACGTACCCGAACCGGTTCTATTCTCGGCGGTGCCATCTTGATTTTTGGTTCTGCGCATGCGCAGAACAATCTCCATTGCAGAAATGTAATTTCCCCCCCTTTTCTAACGTTCTGCCCTTTTTAGGTGTAAATGCGCACACATTTTTTTGCCTGCCATAATGCCGGTAGAAACCCACCCCCTGATGAGAACGTACAGGCAGTCCTTGTCTTACGACCACAATTGAGCCCAATGTTTCTTTCGTTGAGGGAGACGTTTGTGAACTGGGTTTTGCCCCCTTTTACGACCGTTCTTGCCACAGTTGTCAACTGAATCACCGCAGTCGATAAGTTAGCAACCCGGTTGTTAAGTGAATCCGGCTTCCCCGTTGACTTTGCTTGTTCAGAAGGTCGCAAAAGAGGAATCTCGTGACCCCGGGGCACTGCGACCGTCATAAAAATGAGGCAGCTGTGTCTTAATTTTGATCATGTCATCATGGAGATGCTGCAAAGGTCGTCACTGCGGGGGAAAATGGTCATAGGTTGCATTTTTTTTGAACGCCGTTGTAACTTTGAATGGCCAATAAATGAACGGTCGTTAAGTCAGGGTTCCCGGTGCATTGATCTGGAAAAGAGAAAGAACTTAAGCCTAGTAACCTTGCTATCTTTCTTAACTTTCTTAATTCCCTGATTAGATAACCTTTTATCACAAGGAGATAACTCCCACTTGGGTAAGAGCTTCTATTGTCAATCAGTCAGTTGGGAGCAGTGGTGAAATGTAAATTTTTTTTTTTGGCACTGGTTCTGTGGGCGTGGCTTGCTGGTGGGATTGGGGTCATGTGACTGAGTGGGCGTGGCCAACTCTTTTTTCTCTTTTTAAAGCTTTTTTTTCCTGCAGGAAAAAAATTGCTTTAAAAGCGGGGGAAGGTTCCCACGATCACGCCACTCACAGCTGATCCTGTGTGATTGTCGGAAGGGTCCCACCCATCCACTTTTTATTTTTATTTTTTTGTGATAATTTTTTTTATTTTAAACACATAAGCACATCAACAAAAACAAATACATAACTTAAAAACAACATAGGAACAATAAGTTCCATCGTATATCATACTGCAGTTCCGAATTGGTTTCTTTGCAGTTAGTGTTTTTCTTACTATACATTTCTATCTTTCATTCATAATCTCCTTATTCGTTATCCATTTTTATGTACATTTCTTTATTTATTTAAACTTAGCTACTTATGATCAAATATTATTTATCTATATTATGCTTTATATTTTTACTGTCATTTATTCTCTTACATACAGATTATAGATATACATTCACATAATTATTCTTTTTCTTTGCAATTCTTATATTATTATTATTCCATTTGGAAGGTTATAAGGTATAGTTTAAAATGCTTTGTTTACCATCCTTCGCACCTGCTAAGACACCACCTCTTAGCAGGTTTTCTCTTGCTTTTCTTTTCTCCCTCCCTTCCTTCTCTACTTCCTTCCTTCCTCGTCTCCGTCCCCTTCTTCCTACCCTTACCTCTTCCCTACTCCTACCCTTTTTCTTCTCCTTCCTTCCTTCTCTCCTTCTCTTTCTTTCTCTTCCTCCCTCCTCTTCTTCTTTTTCTCTCCCTTCTGCCCACCTTCCCTTACCTCTTTCTTCTTCCCTTACCTCTCCTCCACACTTCTTCTTCCTCTCCTACTTTCTCTAAAGCATTTTATTTCCTGCCTATTTGCCCAAACCGGCAGGGAAAATATGCTTTAAAAAGTGAAAGGAAAAAAAAGCTTCCAATGATCAGCTGTGAGCCGCGCAATCGTCAGAAGCTTCCTCCCCCCCACCACCCCCCACTTTATAAAGCATATTTTTCCTGCCTATTCACCCTAACCGGCAGGAAAAAAATGCTTTTAAAAGTGTGGAGGGGGGAAGTTTCCGACAATCAGCTGTGAGCTGCGCAATCGTCAGAAGCTTCCCCCCCCCGCTTTTTTTAAATATATTTTTTATTTTTAAATCCAACAAAAACAAAACAACACATATAAAAAACTTTCCTCAATTTCGTCAAGCATGTCATTTGGTTACAAACGTTTGTGCATCAGTTTTTGCAATTAAAAATAACATCACTGGTTATCCATCAAACATGACTAAATACATCATTATCATTGAGCATTATGTGTTCACGTTACCGCTAATATTGATCATCCATAGAGTATACAAACCCCCCCCCCCCCCCGCGTGCTTTATAAAGCATTTTTTTCCTGCCTATTTGCCCGAACCGGCAGGGGGGAAAAATGCTTTAAAAAATGAAAAACAGCTGATCCGTGCGATCCTCGGAAGCCTTTTCTTTTTTAAAAACACTACCAATTCGCAGAAACAACGACAATCTTCCCTACCGGTTCGGCTGAACTGGGCCAAACTGGGAGGATTTTACTCCCTGGGTTGGGAGTGATAGAAATCCCAGGCCATCCAATCTGCAGGAAGTGAGGCAAGCTTTTACTAGTGTGGGATTATCACGATGATGGGAGCTTTTTTTTAAAAAAAAAACCTTGACTCAGTCCAGCGCCAGGCACTTCTTCCCCCAGCACAGTTCTTGCCTCTCCCACAACCGCCTCCCTTCTTTTGTACCTGTAAAATAAATAATAATCAAGGGTTTAAGGCATGTGTTATTGTTAAACCCCAACAACAAACCCGGCAATTAAGGATAGCTTAAGGAAGGCAAGAAGCGTATTGCTCAGAGCTTCCATGGAACAACTCATAAGATACCAGCTCAGTGAGAAGATCCTATTAGTATCTTGATGTCCGGATTCAAGATTTATGGGTGGCTATGTGGTCCATAACAGAGACGCGGTGACTCAGTGGCTTAAGACGCCGAGCTTGTCGATCAGAAAGGTCGGCCGTTTGGTGGTTTGAATCCCTAGCGCCGCGTAACGGAGGGAGCTCCCATGACTTGTCCCAGCTTCTGCCAACCTAGCAATTCGAAAGCACGTTAAAAAATGCAAGTAAAAAAATAGGAGCCACCTTTGGTGGGAAGGGAAACAGTGTTCCGTGCGGCTTCGGGAGTTGAGTCATGCCGGCCACATGACCACGGAGACGTCTTCAGACAGCGCTGGCTCTTCGGCTTTGAAGCAGAACTGAGCACCGCCCCCTAGAGTCGGAAACGACTAGCACAGATGTGCGAGGGGAACCTTTACCATGTACGTTTAATTTTAATATCATATTAGTGGCAGCAGTGTTAACGTCGCTGCCTTGTGCTTGCACCAAGAGAAGTCATTTAAAAGGAGGAAAATTATAGTATAATAATAATAAAATAATACTAATATTTACTATAGGAGAAAAGGTAGGCCAGAGAGGAACAAATAATCCACTAATCACAGGGCAAATGCCCCTTATGTCCCATTTGTGGCTCTCTATTGTAGGAAGCAGTGTCCAAGAAAGCAGTAGCATCTATCAAAACCTTATACAGGCAGTCCTCGACTTATGACAGTTTGTTTAGTGACCGTTTCAAAGTTACAACAGCGCTGAACAAAGCGACTCACGACTGCTGACCTTGCAGCATCCCCATGGCCATGTGATCAAAATTCAGCCCCTTGGCAACTGACTCATATTTACAACGGTTGCAGTGTCCCAGGGTCACGACATCCCTTCTGACAGACAAAATCCAGGAGGGGATGGGGGGGAAGCCGGATTCACTTAGCAACCGTGTTACTAACTTAACGATGGCAGTCTTTCACTGAACAACTGTGTCCAGAAAGGTCGTAAAAATGGGGCAAAACCCACATAGCAACAGAAAGGCGGCGTTCCGTTGCGGTCATAAGTCAAGAATTATCCCGTATTACAGTTTCTTAGAATCTCAGCCTATTTATCCTCCTCCTTTTTCCCCCTTTTTTTTTCTGCTCCAAAGTGCAACAGAACAGGTGGAAATTGTTACAACAAGGTGTACATTTCTGGAGTGAACGCTGTCCAAGAGTGGTACCGTTTCCATTACATGAATATTATGTCACAGATCCCGTCCATTATCAAAATGTCCCAAAATGAAGATCACATCAAAAACTTGATCTATTCTTGCCAATATGATGGGGAGCCATGCCGGACGAGGTAATTAACATCTGCGTCTCCGATGGACGGGGGGGAGGGAGAGAAGATTTCCATCTCCCCAATATGGAATTGCTTCCCCTGTTCAACTTTCTGGGCTTTTTTTGTGTGAAATATAATTGTTGAAAGAAACGTCCTTCTGGGTTCAGCTCCAAGTGGGGAAAAAGACACTGGAGACATGGAGGCTGCTTGGAAAGATGGTTTTAATGGTGAACATTAAACCATCTTTCCAATGGCTTGAGTCCTGAATAGAGAAGGTGATCACATGCTTCAATGTTGGGTGGAGAAGAAGAGAAGAAAAAAGGGCTGAGATGCTGAAAGTCCCTGGTTTTAGGCCCTCTCTGGCCTTTGATCTTGAGCTTGTCTTCTGATTGGTTGTCAGGCTCCCATGGGCCCATGCAGGGGCAACTCTCTAGGCTGCGTTTTGAATCCAGGTTTGGTTGAGTTCTCAGATGCCATGTGGTGAATGGGTAAAGGCTAATCATGCCTTAATCCCATCTCCCTGGAGCTGAAGGGGAGAACTCTTTATTATGTAAAGGGACTGGCTTGGGCATCTTAATGGCCCATTGACAAGGGGGGGTAGGGGCAGGAAGCTGCAGGGAGCTATTCTGTCTTTAAAACATGCATCTCCCTTTTCACATCCAGGGAATTGTAATATTCTGCCTTTTCAATATTTCCTAGGATATTTCATTTTTTCTGGGAGAGGGCTGAGTGATAACTTCCTACAGTATTTATTACCTTTTCCAACATTTAAAACACAAAACACAAATTTGGTCTCCTCTCTGCCTCCGACACAGAGCCCTTATCAGAGCTTCCTCCAGACTCCAGGACTGGCCCATCTTCCTCCACAACCTCCTCACTGTCCGAATCTGCTGCCAGCTCCCCTGGCCGCTGTCGGGCCACAACACAGGGTCTCTTTATGTCTTCCCTTCTAATCCCATCTGTCAAGCGCACCCCACTTATTTAACACCCCCCCCCCCAATTTCACAGGCACCAAGTCATTTCTGATGACTTGTGCGTTGATCGCTTTCTCCTGGGGGGGGGGGGGAGAGAAATCCAGGGCACTGAAGGGGAGACATCCTTCCCTTGCTCCAAAACTCCCTCCGTTTCCTATCTCTCTCAAGGCCGAAGCTGTTCCGAGCACCACCCAATGCTCACCTTAGCTTTTCCATTCCAACGCAAAGGCTTGTTGGGTTGAGAACAATCTGATAAAAACCATTGCGCACCTGCCCACACCTGGTTAAATAACTTCTCCTGACACTTGCCCCAAACATTGTCCTGGGGACATTGCAGAGAGCCTTTGCAACTCACCTGGAGAAGAAAGAAAGGCAAAAGGTACAATTTTCCACCTTTGCTAACCCCCCCCCTTTTTTTTTTGCCATATTGCGAAGCCACCCAGCCCAAAGCGAGTCGGATTGCACAAATAAGTGATAGGTTTCTCTATTTATTTGAGATATCTATAGATACCCATATCTATAGATGTTTAACCCGTCAGAAAAGGGAAATTTTTAATATTTAACCTGTCAGAAAGGGGAAATGCTGAGCTACATGCTTGGATAATAATCAGGTGAACAGCTATGTCCATTGTAATTCAGAATTAGGCATAGATGCAGTCCAGGTTTTTAATCTTTCTCCTGACTCCACTATGTTTCTCCTTGCAATGTAGCCAGTGGTGGGTTTCAAAACATTTTAGAACCTCTTCTGTCTGTGTGGCCTGCTTTGTGGGAGTGGCTTGCCAGCTATGTGACAGGGTGGCTTGCTGGCCATGTGACTGGTAACTTGTAAAATGTGGTGAAACTCACTTAACAACGCTCTTGCTTAGCAACCAAAATGTTGGCTCAGAAACTCTGGCATTTGAAACACGCAAATCTTAAAGCTGTCAAGTTACAAGACCCTGGCACCCCTAAGCCTTTAGAAAAAAAACAAACCCAGGAGTGTTCAAACTTGACAGCTTTAAGACTTGTGGACTTCAACTCCCAGAATTCCTCCTCCGGTCATGTTGGCTCAGGAACTCTGGCATTGAAGTGTGCAAGTCTTAAAGCTATCAAGTTACAAGACCCTTGCGCCCCTGACCCTTTAGGAAAAAAAAAAACCAGGCGTGTTCAAACTTGACAGCTTTAAGACTTGTGGACTTCAACTCCCAGAATTCCTCCTCTCGCTCTTCATCTTGATGATGTGCGGAGCTGGAACCCTAAACGACACTGTAGATTTGTGGAACCTCTTCTATAGAAGAGGTTAGAACTGGCAGGAACCCACCACAATGGGGACCCAATACCATCATGTCTCTCAGAGCCCGCCTGTGGCCTATTTCAACCCAGAAAACTGCAGCCAATTCTGATCTAGCCCATTCCTCAGAGGGCTGGCCGGGGGATTCTGGGCGTTGAAGTCCACGTGTCTTAAAGTTGCCAAGATTGAGGGGTCTCGATTTAGATAAATTTGCACATGAAGTGTGGCAAATAAAAAAAAAGTTTGCTAATTGGTTTTTTTTTTAAGTCTCTCCTGGCATTGCACCCAAGACTTTTCCATTCCATCCACAAATCTTGAAATATATGCTATATCTGTGTGCTAAGCAAGATTTTGACCAAACCTCTAGCTAGCTCTGTCTTCCAGGGTTTTTTTAATTTTTTTTAATTTAGTTTGTCAAACATGTACAAGATAATAAGTATAAGTATAAACATGGACAAGGGAAAATGAGTACAAATGAATGGGGACAGTAGGAATGCTGGTGCGCTTATGCATGCCCCTTTACGGACCTCTTAGGAATGGGTTGAGGTCCACAGTTCACAGTTTAAGGTTGAAGCTGTGGGGGTTTGAGGATGTAACAACTGAGTCAGGTAGAGCATTCCAGATGTTGACCACTCTGTTGTTGAAGTCGTATTTTCTGCAATCAAGTTTGGAGCAGTTTACCTTGAGTTTGTATCCATTGTATCCATGCCCGAGTATTATTGCAGTGAAGCTGAAGTAGTCATGGACAGGTAGGACGTTGTAGCAGACAATTTTGTGTACTATGCTTTGGTCAGACCGTAGGTGGCATAGTTCCAGGTTGTCCAAGCCCAAAATTTCAAGCCTGGTGGTGTAAGGGATTCTATTGTGAGCAGAGGAGCGGAGGACTCTTCTCGTAAAATACCTCTGGACTCCCTCAATCGTGTTAATGTCCGATATACAGTGTGGATTCCAGGCAGACAAGCTGTATTCGAGGATTGGTCTTGCAAAGGTTTTGTATGCCCTAGTTAGCGGTACAATGAAGCCAGTGGCTTTCCTAGCCCAGCTTATGAATTGCTGCAGGGCATATATGGGGTGAGACCATCTTCTATGAAAAAGGACTGTTTATAGCAGGAGTATCTAAACCCCCAGGCCGTGACCCAGTACCAGGCTGTGGCCTGTTCAGAACTGGGCCGCAGAAGCGCCGAGCATTCCCGCATAGCTCCATATTCATGAGTGGTGGGTACTTGTGCCAATGGAGGTGGGTATGTGTGAACTTGTCTGCCTCTCATGTGGAACCACCTCCTCCCATCCCTCCATGCTGCAAAAGTTGAGGAACTCTAGTTTATCCCATTTACTACAACTAGAGCAAATGAAACATAAAACCCTTCCCAATTTGGAAAAAAAACTGGTCTACTGTTATCAATCACCATGGCCAGAAAAAATGTCTATATATCAATTCAAATTTATTCTGGGCTCCTATTTTCATGCTCCTTTCCTTCTGTGATGTCTTTTCACAACAGCGATCACGAACATTTTCACCACCCTGTCTACGGGAACTGCTTCACCCTGAACAAGAATGGAACGGATAAGTTCTGGAAAGCTTTCAAGCCAGGAATTGTTTATGGTATGTACAGATCCCCCCCCCCCAAAATAAGCAGATTAATCCAAATCATGCAAAATTAGATTAAAATGCCAGTGGCTGGGGGTTGCTGTGCTTCCTTTTTTACAGGATTTGATTGGTCATTGGGGGAAGAAAACAAGGCACCGCGTTTCCCCGAAAGTAAGAAAGCATCTTATTTTCTTTTGACTCCCCAAATAAGCGCTTGGCCTTATCTTCAGGGAGGGTCTTATTATTTTTGAGGTGCAGGAGGCCCCTTAACCTCGGCCCGCAGATCAGCTGATCCAGAGAGCTCTGGAAGTTCTGTCTCTGGCACACTCTTGCCCGCCCTAGCGTCGCTGGCCTGCCGTTTTTTTGCGGCTACCACTAAGAGAAGGGGCGCAGTAACTAGGGTGTTTGGGAGCAGCTTCTGTGAGGCCATTCCACGTGGATGGCAGGTGCATGTGGGGCATCTTCTTACCTTCCCCCCCCCCCAGGAAATGGCGAGGACCAGCTGCGCATGTGTTTAAATATTTTAGGGAAGGGCTTATTTTCAGGGGAGGGCTTATT
The DNA here is from genome assembly GCF_051295495.1 of Thamnophis sirtalis. Lineage (NCBI taxonomy): Eukaryota > Metazoa > Chordata > Lepidosauria > Squamata > Natricidae > Thamnophis > Thamnophis sirtalis. The sequence goes on from NW_028261395.1 coordinate 43,171,896, forward strand.
TTAGCCCATGCGCTCAAAAGCCTGATTGGACTTATTATTGGGGGAGGTCTTATTTTCCATTGCTCATTCCGGACATTGCTCCTTGCCTCCCGCCCCAGCCATTAGGAACCCTTTGCCATCTCCCTAGCCGCTTTGACTCCCCTCTGCCTTGGCCTGGGCCTGATGTCCTGCCTGTAGCATCTGCTCTTCCCCTCCCGTCTGCTGCCTGCCGTTGCTCTGGTTAGTTATAGACTTAGGTAAGATAGGCATAGTTAGATATAGTTAGTTCTAGGTATAAGTAGTTATAGTTAGATATTTAGAAATAGTTACGAGGGCAGCGGTTGGTTGGTAAATAGTTACGAGGGTGCGGAGGAGATTGATAGTGGCAGGAAGTAGGGCTAGGGTCGGGGCTTGAGGTGGAGTTAGGGCTGGGCTAGGGTTGGGAGTGGGAGCGATAGAGGATGACGGCCGCAGCGGCAAGGACTGGGTTTCGAAAACATCAGCGCTCTCCTCCTCCTCTACTGGAGTGGCTCAGGCCAGTTCCAGACTTTGGCCCCCCAGATTGGGGCCTTTCAGCTTCAGGAAGGAGACTTTTAGGCACACGGCCCGCTGACCTTCTTTGGAAGGGTGAGACTGAACGGTTGCCGCTTATGAACACTAGACTTTTACATCTCATCCTTGCCAACGTACGGCCGCCTTATACACCACTGACTTTTGATCTGGTGGCCGAGGACGTCTCGCCGGGACATAGAGGAGAGAGAGGAACGGAGCAGTTCTCTCTCCTCTTTTTATTTGTTGCTTGCTAACGCACTTGCGCAGTGCTCCGTACATTTTAATGTATGGTGAGTGCTTGGGGTATGATTGTGGGTATGACTGTGTTGTATATATGTGCCCACTTTTTATTATATAGTTGTATTTGTGTTTTTAAATTCTTGTGGGGGAGTGTCTGTCGTATGATTGTATACCCCTGAGAGGGCTGTGACTATAACCGGGTACCTCCTACACTGAGTGCTCTGCAGAAGTGTTAGGGGGGCCTGGTTCAACCCCCAGCCTTAGAATGTATGGTTCGAAGGGCTTGCCAGGGATGTCGATTGCTGAAGGGGAGGGTGGGGGCCTTATGGACGCGGGAGTGGGCCGGAGCATTACAGTCCTAACTGGGAGGGGCAGTTATGCCGGGGACTTTAGGGCGAGCCATTACCGGGGAAGGAGGGTTCGCTATGTTACAGAGATCTTTCCTTCCGGCCCTATTAGTCCCACTCCAAGGCCAGATGGCGCGAGTAGTCAGGGCCCTGGTCTCAGGCTGCTGTTGCTAAATGCCAGGTCTGTGGTTCACAAGGCTCCCCTCGTCCGGGACTTAATTTTAGACGAGGGGGCAGACCTGGCATGTATTACTGAAACCTGGCTGGGCCCTGGGTACTTGAGAGACCACCTTCTGCCGATTACCTCCCACAGACCCATTCAGGCCTTCTGGACGGCCGTGAAGACCTGGCTGTCCCAGCAAGCCTGGGGTTGAGTTCCCCCCCCCACTCGAATTTGCTGTATCTGTTGTGCTTTTAAATTGTTAGTATTGTCTGATCGTCTTTGTCTTACTTTTTGTAATTTCCCCTCCCTTGGCTTTGTTCAGCCGCCCTGAGTCCCTTCGGGGAATAGGGCGGCCTACAAATTGAATAAACTCCAAACTCCAGGAAATAGAGTACTATCTTTAGGTCTTTTCTTTTTAATCCAGGTATAATGCACAATTCCCTGGCCGAAAGTAATTTCCAGTTGGGTCTTATTTTGGAGGAAACTCTGTGTGTGTGTGTGTGTGTGTGTGTGTGTGTGTGTGTGTGTGTGTGTGTGTGTGTTTCTCAGAAACACACACACAGACATATTATGAGCATCTTGAAAAATCAATATTTTTCAGTTGGGTCTTATTTTCCAGGAAAGAGGTGTGTTTGTGTCTGTGTGTCTGTGTGTGTCTGTGTGTGTTTTTCTGGGAAACACATACCACACACACACACACACACACACACACAGAGAGAGAGAGAGAGAGAGAGAGAGAGAGACCTCTTTCCCGAAAAATAAGACCCAACTGGAAAATATGCCCTAGCATGATTTTTCAGAATGCTCATAATATAAGCCAAAATTAAGCCCCAGTTGCCCACCAAATGGACGCATTTAGTACCATATTTCCCTGAAAAAAAGACCTAATAGGAATATAAGCCCTAATGCGTCCATTTGGAGCAAAACAATATTATGACCCAGTCTTATTTTTGAGGAAATGTGTGTCTGGGTGTGTGTCTGTAAAACTGAAGACTGGTTTTAAACAAGGAAAGGGTAACTGGAGAAGCAGAATCCTATGACCTCATGTCACCTTAAGGATAAAGAACAGAGAAAGTGAGAAGCAATGAGGAAAAAAAAAATCTGGAGGGCAAGGCAGATAGAATGAAAGCAGCGCTTACAGACCTGGGCAGCCATTTGGGGAAATCACAATTCCAGGTACAGGTTTCTCTGAGCATAGCAGCTATAAGATAGACAGGATGTGTTTAAACAGGCAGACAGCAGGTTTATGAGACGCCGCTCACACTGTTTTAAGAACTAACATGTTACTCTAGGGAGAGCCGAAGAAAGAGGATAGGGTGAGTCACAGAGATTTTCCCATCTCGGTGCAGATCGCGCATGAAATCTCCCCTGAGCCTTTCAGAGCTTTTGTTTTTACAAGCCCTAGAGAGAGAAAACCATCGCTGTATTATTTTTTGCCGATTGACAAAAGATGCCCGGTAGAACTGGTGAGAATATTGTGTTGTTTTTTTTTAAAGGCAGTAAAACAATAAAGTAGAGCAAACCATATGAAGTGAGCTTAAAACAATATAAGATGCACTTGTTATCCAGTTTTCCCCAAAATAAGACCTCCCCGGATAATAAGGCTTTTGAGCGCATGCGCTAAAATATAAGCCCTTCCCTGAAAACAAGCCCTCCCTGAAAATATTGCAACCCAGCAGCAGCCATGAGGTGGCCACGCTCGCCATCTCCTGCACCTCAAAAATAATAAGACCTCCCCGAAAATAAGGCCAAGCGCTTATTTCGGGGATCAAAAGAAAATAAGACCCTGTCTTATTTTCGGGGAAAGAAACACCAGCGATATTAATAAGAGAGGCAGCTTCAGGGGAACTACAGTGGAAACATTAAAAGCAAAAGGAGGAACAGGGTTCTTTTGCACAATTTAATGTTCACCACTAAAGAGCCAAAAATAAAAAAACCTCAGAATTTAGGGAGACCAAAAACATCAAGTTTTTTTTTTTAATAAAAAGTTTTATTTCTCTTTCTCATATATACATTCACAAATATACATTCTCATAAGTGCTATTGATATTTATATGTTACCCTTTAACATTTATCACAATCCATTTATATAAATTAAAAATATAACCGGGGTCGCTTTCCTGCCGCTCCGTACATCCACCTTTTTTTACAACAACCCTACTACTTCTTCCGTCCTCCCAACCTCCCTTCTCTACCTTGAATGTTGAATGTTGAATGTTTATTTCATTTGTATGCCGCCCTTTTCCCCCCCAAGGGGGACTCAGGGCGGCTCACAACTCAAACCAGGGAAGGGGGATACAGACAAATTAACAACAACACAAAACAATACATAATTTAAAAACACGCAACAATCATACCAATTCGAGATAGGGGCAACGGTTCTTTAGCCCCAGGCCTGTCGGAACAGCCAGGTTTTAAGGGCTTTGCGGAAGGCCTGGAGGGTGGTGAGGGTGCGAATCTCCACGGGGAGTTCGTTCCAGAGGGTCGGAGCAGCCACAGAGAAGGCTCTCCTCTGGGTAGTCGCCAGTCGACACTGGCCGGTGGATGGGATTCGGAGGAGGCCTAGTCTGTGGGATCTAATCGGTCTGGTGGAGGTAATCGGCAGCAGGCGGTCTCTCAAGTACCCAGGTCCAATACCATGAAGGGCTTTATAAGTGACGACTAGCGCCTTGAAGTGTATCCGGAGACCAATAGGCAGCCAGTGCAGCCAGTGCAGCTCGCGGAGGATTCCTTCCTCCTCTCTTTTCTCTTTTCTTCTCCTCCCCACACAAGTTAAAATATCTGCCCTTTTGATATAGAAGTGGTCAGAAAAAAATATATATTGCAGAATAATAACTTTTCAGTCGAGGTCAATGTGTGGATGGTACAAATGATTATAAAATCACACTAAATGTGAACAGACATTTCCTCACACCCCTAACCTATTTGAAATCTGTGAACTTCCATGATGTGTACAGGAGAACACAGAAGCACATGCATCACTGCATCCTCCTCAAGGCAGATACACCCTCCTCTATTGACAGGGGAGGCTGCAGAGTCACCGTGAATAATTCACCAGCGAAACACAACCCACACACAGCCAGTGTTGCTCCCACACTTGCTAATCACAACATCAGAGGCAAGCCACGTGCAGGGAAGATTCGGTTTCTATCAGCCTCCTCACCAGCACGATAGAAACAAACCATGCCCTCCTCCTCTGCCGAATCCTGATTTTAAACAGTCTTCCCCGTTTCTCTTTCCCCAACCTCCTGCTTCCCGATACAGGCCTATCCCTCATTCTCAAAGTGGAGCAAAAAGACCACATCCCTCTGTTGTCCACCACGGCGGGCGTGAGAGTCATGATTCACCGTCACAACCAAACTCCCTTTTTAGAGCACGAAGGTTTTGACATCAGGCCGGGAACTAAAAGTACCATTGGAATCAAACAGGTGGGATTGCCGGTTTCTCAAAGATGACTTTCAAGAACTGGAAATGCTGGCAGGGAGATCCTCAGGTTTATAGCAGGGGTCGGGAACTTGCGGCTCCGGAGCTGCATGTGGCTCTTTTGTCCCTTTGCTGTGGCTCCCTATCGCTGGTGGGTTCCAGAATAGACAGGGCTTTCAGTTAGGACAGGTAGAGGAAAAAGGACACCGCTCTAGGAGGAGACTCTATGGTGGGGGAACCAGACTTCCGGTCGGCTCCAGAATTGAACGGGGGGCTTCCGGTTAGGACCTTTGTGGCTCTGTGAGAGTTTAAGCTTGACGACCCCTGGTCTATAGGATGCCTGGCAGGTGATTGACAGGTAGTCCTCTACCTAGGGCTACAATGGAGCCCCTCGCTTCCGTTGCTAAGCAAAACAGCTCTTAAGGGAGTTTTGCCCCATTTTATGACCTTCCTGGCCACAGTTGTTTAAGTGAATCACTCCAGTTGTTAAGTTAGTAACACAGTTGTTAAGGGAATCTGGCTTCCCCATTGACTTTGCTTCAAAATGCAATCATATAACCCTGGGACACTGCAACCATCATAATTACATGCCAGTTGCTAAATGTCCGGATTTTGATCGTCTGAACTGTTGTTAAGTGTAAAAAACACTTTTTTTCAGTGCTGTTGTGATTCCGAATGGTCACCAAATGAATGGCTGTAAGTTGAGGACTACCTGTACAGGTTAACAGTTGGAAGGGACCTTGTAGGTCATCTAGTCCAACCCTCCGCACAAGCAGGAGACCCTACACCATTCCTGACAAATGGCAGCCCAGTCTTTTCTCAGAAGTCTTCAGTGATGAAGCTCCCACAACTTCTGAAGGCCACTTCTGTTCCTTTGGTTCTCACTGTCAGAATATTTCTCCCCTATTTCCAGGTTGAAACTCTCCTGGTTCAGTTTCCATCCATTATTCCTTCTCTGCCCTTCAGGGGCTTTGGAAAACAGATTGCCCCCCCTCCTCTCTGTAGCAGACCCTCAAATATTGGAAGACTGCTCTCCTGTCTCCCCTGGTCCTTCTCTTCACTAGACTAGCCAAGCCCAGTTCCTGCAACCGTTCATCGTATGTTTTAACCTTCAAGTGTTGACTCTAATGAACCCCATTACTCCTAAGAGCAGTAGACCGCTCTCTACGTATATTGGAAGGCTGCTCTCCTGTCTCCCCTGGTCCTTCTTTTCATTAAACTAGACATACCCAGTTTCTGCAACTGTTCTTCATATGTTTTAGCCTTCGGTCCCCTAAGAGCAACAGAGATGATTAGGGGCCTGGAGACTAAAGCATATGAAGAACGGTTGCAGGAACTGGGTATGTCTAGTTGAATGAAAAGAAGGACTAGGGGAGACATGATAGCAGCGTTCCAATATCTCAGGGGTTGCCCCAAAGAAGAAGGAGTCAAGCTATTCTCCAAAGCACCTGAAGGCAGGAGAAGAAGCAACGGGTGGAAACTAATCATGGAGAGAAGCAACTTAGAACTGAGGAGAAATTTCCTGACAGTGAGAACAATTAATCAGTGGAACAGAAGTTGCCTCCAGAAGTTGCGAATGCCCCAACACTGGAAGTCTTTAAGAAGATGTTGGATAGCCATTTGTCTGAAGTGGTGTAGGGTTTCCTGCCTAGGCAGGGGGTTGGACTAGAAGAACTCCAAGGTCCCTTCCAACTCTGCTATTGACTCTATGTACTCTCCCAAACAACCAGTCAAGGCAAGCAAACAAAAAGCACATTCCCAAATAGACATGTGTAGAGGGAGTATTGCAACTACCAGCTGGTTTTGGAGACAATGGATTTTGCAATAAAACACTGTTTTCTTCTCTCCCAATGGCATAGGATGAGGTATCACGCTTGGGTGGGAATTACAGCGTATGTACCCATAACGGGGAAGATGTCAACATCAAATTAGTCTACAACAGCACTTATACATTGCAGGTATGGAGAAAGCGAAGAGGGTGCGGTCCCTCATTTATCTCTTTGTGTCTCATCTTTGAATCCCGGCCCATCTCCGCTGAACCTGGCCATGGTTACGACCGAGAAAAGAAGTTCGAAGTTCCTAGACTTTCTCTTGGAAAGTCCAGAGGTGGCCCCATCCTTTTAGTCACCAAACTCCTTAGGATATGATATTGATCAGTTTACAGTGTCCAATGCCGTACAGTTGTTATGATCTCGCCCATTCATTTGTCTAGTCCCTCTTTTTTCAAGTCTTCCCAGTTGGCAGCCATCACTACCCTGTATAAATACACAGCATATATTTAACACGTGTGCCCCATTTAAACACTATCCAGGCCCAACCCTCCCAATGCCTAGGCTTTGAAGCTAATTGTAATCCCGGTCTGAAATTCAGCATCTGTCGTGGCCTGCCAGCAGATTTTGAGAGTGAGGAGGTTTGGAAGGAACCTGGGCCAGTCCTAGAGTCTGGGAAAGGCTCTGATGAGGGCTCTGTGTCGGAGGCAGAGCGGGGGCCAGGGCCGTATGCCAGTTATCAGCTGCCTTCAGAGTCAGACATCAGTGAGGCAGAGGAACAGCTGGAGCCTGTTCCCAGTATGCGCATGCGCAGAGCTGCCAGATAAAGGGAACGGCTAAGGAACAGAGGTCAACTTGGGAGTAAGGCACAGGTGGAGGATGAATGGCCCCTCCCAGAGGAAATAAGGGAGGAGCGACAGGGGAGTGGAGTTTGCAGGAGACCATTAGTTTGCTTCATTGATTTGTGACTCTCCGAGACTCCTTGCCAAGTTCTGCAGATCTCGGCCTGGCGCTCTTCAAGCCAGATAAGGTCTGTGACTGTAAATCCTCCCTGGAAAGACTTTGCTGGATGTGAAGGAGCAGAATTCACAGTCAATTAATAAGAGGTTTTTTTTTGTCGGGACAAGGAGTTTGCTTCCTGCTCTTGGGAAGCCTCGCTCAGAACAGCACCTTATCCTCTTGTCAACAGATCTTTTCCCTGCTCACTCCCAGAGCAGTACCATATGCGTGTTCCCCGCTTGGATTTAACCCTCGCTGCTCCTCTTAACTCATGTCCCCCATGCAATCTAGTGAATCTGAGCTTGCAAGTTCAGCGCAATGAAAGGAACTCACCCCACCCTCACCCCTTTGTTTTGCTCTCCCACCAACGTTGCCATTTCACCTCGTCTTCTTGCAGGCCTGTCTGCATTCCTGCTTCCAGCATCATATGGTTAAGAACTGTGGCTGTGGATATTATTTTTACCCCTTACCTTCAGGAGCCGAGTATTGCAACTACAATAAACATCCCGCCTGGGGTAAGGAATCAAGACGGACAAGGGAATGGATCCGGTTGGCTCCCTTCGCATCTTTCTCCCTAAGCTTGTTCGATGTCTTTGCTTCACTGTATTTTAGCGAGATTTGGGGGCAGGGAGATGGCCAAACCTCCCACTCTAGGCTACAGTACATTATTGCCTCTGCCACCCTTTTGAGCCACCTTTTCTTTGCGCCGTCTCCATTTGGCAGTGCCATTTGACGCTGAAATGAGTTTTTACACTATACATTTTAAGAGCTTTGATACTCTCCTTTGTTTTGCAAGGGTACGGTACAGTTTGACAAGGGAGGACATCTCCCCCTACAAATTCCTGTTTATTTTGCCGTTCCGTAATGGGCTGTGAGAATAACCTTGGGGGAGATGGGAGGAAAAGCAGCAGCAGCAACGGTTTGACAAGAGATATCTCAGCACACAGAAGGAATGGGGTGGAGGAAACATCTCAGAAGGAACCTGTTGTGGCCCACCAGCGGCCAGTGGAGCTGGCAGCAGATTCAGACAGTGAGGAGGTTGGGGTGGAACATGGGCCAGTCCTGGAGTCTGGGGAAGGCTCTGATGAGGGCTCTGTGTCGGAGGCAGAGAGGGGGCTAGGGCTGTAGGTCAGTTATCAGCTGCCTTCAGAGTCAGACATCAGTGAGGCAGAAGAACAGCTGGAGCCTGTTCCCAGTGTGTCCATGCACAGAGTTGCCAGAGGAAGAGAGCAGCTAAAGAACAGGGGTCGACTTGGGAGGAAGGCCATAGGTGGACGGTGAATGGCCCCTCCCACAGGAAATAAAAGAGGAGCGAAAGGGGAGTGGAGTTTGCAAGAGACCATTAGTTTGCTTCATTGGTTCATGACTCTCCGAGACTCCTTGCCAAGTTTTGCAGATATCGGCCTGGCAGCTCTCCAAGCCAGATAAGGTCTGTGACCGTAAATCCTCCCTTGAAAGACTTTGCTGGATGTGAAGGAGCAGAATTCACAATCAATTAATAAAAAGGGCTTTTTTGTTGGGACAAGGAGTTTGTTTCGGGCCCTTGAGAAGCCTCGCTCTCCCTAGTTCTCTGAAACATAAAGGCAGCAGAAATGCGACCTCCTTCAAGACCCGCAAGATCCTATTGCTGCAACCTTACAACAAAAGTTGTGTTAGTCCTCCTAGTTTTGGTTCCTCATCTGGGCATTTATCAAAAGGCCGATGCATTTACTGAGAAATCGACATGGGTTTAATTCTGAGAAAAATAGGGGAGGTTGTGGTAACCTTTGCTTGGTTCTTAGAGCTGCTACAGGACAGTTCCGTAATCTGTCCTTTCAAAGCCTTGGTGAAGACGCCCACGTGTGCGTTTAGCATTTGGACAGCAGCCTGGCCCAAAGTTATTCAGTTGGAAACGGGAAGGGAAAGCCAGACGCTGCCGCTCTGTAAATAGGAAGCGACAGTCCAGCTGTATTCATCTGGAAAAGGGGAAACGCGGGTTTCTCGGAGCTCCAGCTCGGCCCCTTTGGGGATCTCCCAGCTCTTGAGTTTTCGAGTGACAGTTTTACCTGTGGCGGTTGCCTCCTATTAACCTCATTCCTCTCTTCCCCAGGTCACTGCTTCTATCTGCTGTACAAAGAGCTCACCGACCACCAGTTAATCTGCTTTAGGCAGTGCCCCAAGCTGTGCAAGTGAGTAGCAGGGGAAGGTTCATGTGGAGGGAGCGATAGCAGGTTTACCTCCCCTCGTTTTCTGCTGGTCCCTGTCTTGTGAAATCTCCTCTCTCCCCATGCTTCAAATCCTCCAAGCGTACATGCAGACCTATAAGCTGTTTGCAGGCTGGAATCTTCCCCTGGGCCACCTTTCTCCACCTCAGGGACATTTCAGGTGAACAGAGATGGAAGGGACCTTCACGTCATCTAGTTCAGTGGTCACCGCTAGTGGCGAAGAGCCGGAGGGCCTCGTTCCAGTGGAGCTGCATCATGGCCTGGAACTGGCTGACCATCTCAGCCCGCTGAGCCTCCAGGCACCAGTACCTGGCCTTGCACTCCCGCAGGCCTTCCCTCTGCTTGGAAAGCCTATGCTGGTAGTCCTCAGTGAGGTGCTTCTGCTGAGCCTCCTTCTTGGCCAGATCCAATTTGAACCGAGCTGTTTTGCCAACTCTTTCTCCCGGTGGCTGCTTAGCTCCAGCAACTGCTTCCTGTTAGGGCACTAAGGAGCCCCGGCAGGCAGGCGAGGAATGGCGAGTAGAGACTGGCAAGGCACCCCTTGACATGAGTGACATTGAGTTGGCCATGCCCACCCAGTCACATGGCCACCTAGCCATACCCATCCAGCCGGTCATTAGGCAGATCATATTAGTGGTCCGCGGGATATAAAATTATGTATTTAGTGGTCCCTGAGGTCCAAAAGGTTGGAGACCCCCTGAGCTAGTCCAAGTCCCTTTTTATAGTGGGGTGACATGTTCTGTTAGCTTCCAGCAAAAATCAGAGCCCAGACCAACACCACTAACTTTCCCCACATCCTGTGAATGACTGCCATCTTGCAAGATACCTGGGAGGGGTGGAAATCCTCATTAAAGAAGGTGATGCAGTGGGAGGACAATACATATATGAGTAATTAAACAAGAAATTCAGAAATAAATGTATTGGTTGCTCCAGACGTGACGTAAAAAGAAGATAATCTTGCAGGAGGAAAAAAAATCCCCCCCACATACAGATGTTTGAGAAAGATTTGTACGCAACCAGTTCATTTTTCATCACCTTACAGGATTACAGCAATCCCAAATCTTTGGGGAGGGCTTGACAATATTGCAAAATGTTTGAGGCCAATATGAATGCAAGCTTGCGGGATTGGTATGGAATTAACAGCCAACTCCTATGTCATTGGCAGGGAAACTTGGTATAAGCTCTCCGCGGGATATGCTAACTGGCCATCAACTAAATCCGAGGTAAAGCAATGCTTTTTTTCTTTTTTTGCACAGACTGGAAACTGGGGCGGGGGAGAGGGGAACGTAATAATGACTTACAGTGGACAGCATAACAATTAAAAGTACTCCCATAGAGTTGCTTCTATCCCACCGTTCTTGAAAGGATTCGGAAGCTGTCCATGCCCCTCCTGATCTTGGAAGGCTGAGAACAGACAGGGCACAGACAGGGCTAAACAGCTCCCGATAGGAGAGGAGAGGATAACGCAGCACAGCACAGAAATAAGAATAAGAACAGAACAGAATAAAGAATCAGGAATAGAATAGAATAGAATAGAATAGAACTTTATTGGCCAAGTATGATTGGACACACAAGGAACTCGTGACTCTCCGAAACTCCTTGCCAGGCTCTGCCAATATCAGCCTGGCAGCTCTCCAAGCCAGATAAGGTCTGTGACCGTAAATCCTCCCTTGAAGGACTTTGCTGGATGTAAATGAGCAGAATTCACAGTCAATTAATAAAAGGGGTTTTTTTGTTGGGACGAGGAGTTTGCTTCAAGCTCTTGGGAAGCCTCAGTTAGAATAATGATTTTTTAAAAAAAAATCATCGGCAACCGTTCCCATGTCATCGTTCTGAGACCAGTCCGAATTCTTAGCTGAACTCCCTATTCCTGCCAGTTCTCCCCAACTAAATGTGCAGGTTTGTGCCTTCCCGTGTCTTCCCTTTCAGATTTTAATTTCAGTCCCTGCATTTCTCTTTCAGAAATGGATTCACAGAGCCCTGCAGGCAGACCGCAGGCACAACATTACCACAATGAACCGGTGAGTTACGGGATTTTCTTGTTCCTTGGCTGGAGAAATCCTACCCGTGATTTGCAGGTGTTATGTGGCTTGTTTGCTGTTTTTTTTTTTAATTTAGTTTTTCAAACATGTATAAACTAATGTGTATAAGTATAAACATGGACATGAACAAAGGCAGTAAGTACAAATAAATGGGGACAGTAAGACAGGGACGATAGGCACGCTGGTGCGCTTATGCACACGCCCTTTACGGACCTCTTAGGAATGGCTTGAGGTCCACAGTAGACAGTTTAAGGTTGAAGCTGTGGGGGGTTTGAGGATGTAACAACAGAGTCAGGTAGAGCATTCCAGGCGTTGACCACTCTGTTGCTGAAGTCGTATTTTTCTGCAATCAAGTTTGGAACGGTTTACCTTGAGTTTGTACCTATTGTTTGCCTGTGTATTATTGCGGTTGAAGCTGAAGTAGTCATTGACAGGCAGGACGTTGTAGCAGACAATTTTGTGTACTACGCTTAGGTCAGACCTTAGGCAGCATAGTTCCAGGTTGTCCAAACTCACAATTTCGGTGGCATAAGGGATTCTGTTGCGAGCAGAGGAGTGGGGGACTCTTCTTGTGAAATACCTCTGGACCCGCTCAATCGTGTTAATGTCAGTTATACAGTGTGGATTTTAGGTAGACGAGCTGTATTCGAGGATTGGTCTGGCAAAGGTTTTGTATGCCCTAGTTAGCGGTACAATGTTACCGGAGAAGAAGGTTCGCAAAATTAGGTTGACAATAATAATGCCTTTTTGGCAATGCTGTTGCAGTGAGCTCTGGGGCTTAGATTGTTTGAGATGACTACTCCTGGGTCCTTGACAGAGTTTTGCTGATAGGAATAACATTAGTTTCCTTCGGGGACTTACGAATTTTTTTACGTTTTTAATCAGGGCTCTCAGATTCAAGGACAAACCTTATGCTAGAGAAATTTGGTTTGCTCACATTTTCTTTCCCTCCATTTCAGCAAGGATATTGCCAAGGTGAATATTTTCTATGAGCAATTAGATTACTACTCTTGGGATGAGTCTCCAGAATATAACGTAAGTTGGCCAGGAGGGGAGGGAGGAGGAGAAATCCTCTTTCATGTACCTGCTTTATGCCAGGAAGACAACAACATTCGAAGCCGCTAACTGTATGATTCATATTTTTTTTTATTTGGGGTTCAGGTGACTCTGGTGATGTCCAACATGGGAAGCCAGTGGAGTCTTTGGTTTGGATCGTCTGTCCTCTCGGTGGTTGAGATGTTTGAGTTCCTCGTGGACGTCACCATCTTATCTCTCATCTTCTTCTATCGGCGGCTGACGGCCAAGAGGAGGCACAAGATGTCAAGGCCCCCTAAGGTGCCAAGTGTGAGTTTGACCTTGGAGAAATACCGCTACATCGAAGAAGGTCTGGCCATGGACCAAGATGCAGAGAAGTCTCAGACCAGCTATGAGAACCCATCCTTCATTCCCGACGAGGGACTCCCTCCGTATTCCAAACACAACAAGTATCAGATGCCGGAGCTATATCCTCCTGTGGTTCTTCACCGATTCAAGCACCAAGAAGATCAAGGGACACACCAAGATCCTCCCAAGAGTTAACAGCCACGAAGCCATTTTCAGAGTTCCTCTGCGGAGGAAGTGCAGCTTGCGAAGGGAGCGGTGAATTCAGAGGTGAAATCCTGCAGGTTCTGACAGGTTCTGGAGAACCAGTAGCGGAAATTTTGAGTAGTTCGTTGAACCGGCAAATACCGTCTCTGGCTGGCCCCAGAGCAGGGTGGGAATGGAGATTTTGGCAGTATCCTTCCCCTGCGATGCCCACCGAGCCACGCCCACCGAGCCACACCCACAGAACTGGTAGTAAAAAAAAACTGAATGTCATCACTGGGTGAATTCTCCCCAGTTGGAAATGTCAAAGCCCCAAAGGATAGGACCTAAGGGATTGGCCGTTCAACACCTGGTGGTGGAATGGGGGATTGTCCTCTTCCAGGTTCTCTAGATGCCCCTCATGGCAGATCAGTGACTATGTCTGGAAGTGAAAGACAGGACTTCTTCAATGAGCTCATGAAAGTCACGGAAGTCAACCACCCCCCCACCCTTTTTTCCCACAGACAAGGCAGTTGACACACCGTGTGCTGATGAATTCCTGAGTTGACTTGAACATGTTTCTTTTTTCTTCTGTTATTTCTGTTGCAATATTTGTCCTATAGATAATCAAGGTTTTTTATTATTATTATTATTATTTTGAGCTGTTCCGTAAATGTATGTATGTATGTATGTATGTATGTATGTATGTATGTATGTATGTATATCTTAGTTTTGACTCAAAGTTCTCCCGAGAAAACCAGATTCAGCCCGGCACCGTCAACTAGAATAAATTGGATCCACGACATTTCACAGATGTACTCAGGTTAAATGTTAAACCACTCAAATGTTCCCCCACCCTAAAAATACCTGGAGGAAACATTCTATATTGTCTGCATTAACAGGAACTCCGGGTTCTTTGAGCAAAAGGACGTTTTGTGCTTCTTGAGTTGGCCCATGTTTGGGGGATTGTGATGTTCTGTTCCTCTTTGAGAATGTGGAGCTCCGTGTTCCCTAAGTCCAACAGGCGAAGCAATAGTTATCACAGTGCAAGGCGGCCAGTGTCCAAAATTAAGTCTAACCTTCTTCTGAAACTGAATATAGTCCAGGGGTCGGCAACCTTAAACACTCCAAGAGCCACAAAGGTCCTAACCGGAAGCCCTCTCTTCCATTCTGGAGCTGACCAGAAGTCCAGTTCCCCCACCATAGAGCCTCCTCCTGGGCGCCGTGCTTCCCCCCTACCCCAAACAAGAAGCTCCTCTTAAAATTGTGGCGCCAACCAGCGACAGGGAGCCGCAGCAGAGGGATGAAAGAGCCACATGCGGCTCCAGAGCCACACAGGTTGCCAACTCCTGATATATTGTCAAACCCTCAGGCGAGAAAGAAAAAAGTACCTGCGTGCAACTACATTTCTGTGATTCGCTGGCAATAACAAGCCTTCGGATTGGTTGAATGTGATCGCCCGGCCTGGAACACATTTCAGTCATTGCTTTTGTCGATGATGCTTGATCATTTTTAGGTCAGTCTAGAAGGAAATAAGAATTTCTGCAAGCAAAATGTCAGCGGTAGAATGTTTGCCAGTTCCCAGCAGAGGTAGCTTTGGCATCGGGTACTAAGGAAGCTTTTTGCCGTAGACATGAAACAGAGAATTGGGGAGACGCCATTAAATTCTTTTAAAAAATCAGCTCTGCTACTGGAGGCTGAAAAGCAAGTTATACTGGGAGGATCCACCTCGTCGGCCGCGTTCACATGTTGCTAAGCAAAACAATTAAATATGTTAGCTCAACTACCTGTGTCAAATACCCAACTGACACGTAGGTGGAGGCGTCCTGCGAAATCCACATTCTCTAACTTCTGATTCTGAACAGAGCCAAATATGGATAAGAGAAAGAGGCTGTGGTGGAATCTCCTAAGAGTTTAAAAAAAAGAGAGAGGGAATTAAAACAGTTGAGGAGGGGATGCTACCAAGGAGCCAAAGAACAAGGAATGACTAATGATGGGGAAAAGGGAGAGAGAGAACGGAGTGGAAGAAGAAGTAGCAAAGTAGCGTAGCCGACAGCCTGCTCTCATTTGCAGGGGCTAAGGGCAATTGAAACCAACCCGCCTTCTAGGAAGGTATCAAGGAACACTTGTTCTAGATCAAGACAATCTCCTCTTCCAACTGCAAACAACTCGGCGGTTCTGGAAAGCCAATATTTTCAGCTCCCCCCCCCCCCCCGATCTCTGGCAGACACAGGTGTGTTAACCTCAGGTATGCCAGGAAGAGGATGAACAGACTTCTCTGAGTCAGCCTAGGTAGAAGGATGTCATCAGACACCTGTCGCTGTCGCTGTTTCCTTTCTCTCCCCTTTTCATGTTGATTTTGATTCTCTTCACAGTTGTGCTGCTATTGAGACCTGGGTGTAATTGTAAATATGAGTATCTGACTGTAAATTATTTGGGATGTGTGCAGGTGTGAGTGGGAAGATTAAAAAAACTGAAGCTTTTTTTTTTTTTTTGCTTACTTGGTGTGGTTTAATAACTTATTCGCCTTGTATGTTGTTTGTTCGTTCTTTGGATTTTTGGAAAGTTGAAATAGCAGACAGGAAATGCTCAGATTACTTTATTGTCCTTCAGTATCATCATCCACCCACCTACCCACCCATCCATCCATCCATCCATCATCCGTCCATCCATCCATCCATCATCCACCCACCCACCCACTCATGCACCCATCCATCCATCTATCCAGCCATCATCCATCCAGCCATCATCCATCCACCCACCCACCCATCCATCCATCCATCCATCCATCCATCCAATGTTCAAGGTTCAAGGTTCATTTTATTTATATGCCGCCCTATTCCCGGCGGGACTCAGGGCGGCGCACAAACCCAAGGAGGGGAAGGGAAACACAAAAATCTCTGCGGGGAGCTTGTTCCAAAGGGCCGGAGCTGCCACAGAGAAGGTCCTCCCCCGGGTAGTGGCCAGATGACATTGGCTAGTATCTATCCATCCATTCATCATCCATCATCATCCATTCACATACAAATATACATGAATGTAGACCTATTTTCCTAATCACTTGAGTCAGGGTTTTGGCCTTGAAAGCCATTCATGATGTCTTCTTCTTCTTGTGCCATATCCATCATCGAATGTGGCGGGAGGGGGCATCTCAAGGACACAAGGGTTTTAAATGAATTGCCTACATTGTGTGTCACATATAACACTTTCCCTAGCCCCTCTGAGCATGCATGTTTTCTTGCAGACATTTCATTAACCAAACTAGGGAATATCACCAGTGCTGGGAACTGGGGAAAGAGCACTGGTGATGTTACCTAGTTGGGTAAGGAAACGTCTGCAAGAAAACATACAAACTCACCAAGGACCCCACAATCCTCCTCCCAGCACTGATTATGTTACCTAGTTGGGTAATGAAATGTCTGCAAGAAAACAAACAAGCTCAGGAAGCACCAAGGACCCCCCCCCCATGTCAACACTGAACTACAAATATTCTCCTTTATTAGTGTTTAGTGGTGGCGTTGAAAAAAGTGTCGTGATTGTTTTCCACACTTACGACCATTGCAGTATCTCCACAGTCATGTGATCAAAAATGCAGAGGACTCCTATTTATGACAGTTGCAGGGTCCCATAGCTATGTGCTCCCTTCTGGCTAGCAAAATCAATGGGGAAACCAGATTCCCCTTAACAAGCATGCTACTAAACTTAAAACCTGCTGTGACTCGCTTAACAATTGCAGCAAAGAAAAGAGTCATAAAACGGGGCAAATGTCTCCCTTAGGAACAGACTGAAGCTTCCAAAAGATGACCTAATTATTCTGTGAGCTTCGAGACAAAGTTCAAAAGAAATCCATTGATTTGTTAGGATCAACATTTTGGCATATTCTTCTGCGGAGCCGAAACTAATTTCCACTTAATTGCATTTGAACTTTACCCCCTGTATCCCTTTCCCTTCTGTCTGTGTCATAAATCACATCCACCAACAAGGTGCTGCGGCAGGCTATGAACATGTGCATTTCACACGCCAGCTGTAGGAATATGAGACCTGACTCTGGCCAAAAGTATGCATGGAATTCTACTCCCTTTCCTCCCCCACTTTTCCTATGTCGACTTGATAGTAGTCATGGAAATGCTTTACAAGTTGACACAGATATTTTGGGCTCCGTAGTGGTCGTAAGTCGAGGGCTACCTGTAATCTCTTGTACGCGAGGATGGGATAAGGGTCATCAGACTTACTGAAGCGAATTCTGGTTACATGTCAATCTACAGAACGCAAGAGAGGACTGAATGCTTGTCCTTGCCCCTCACCTGTTCCTTCCTTTGATCTTCATCACACCCTTGCAAACCAATTTGCAGCCCTCCCCCTGGAAACAGTCACGGTGATTTTGGTTTGTGCCACTTGGTGCTCTCCAACCTTCCTGGCGTGACTACCTGGCATAAACTGCCAGTTTCGATATCTGCAGAGAAGATGAACATTAACAGTTGGAAGGGACCTTGTGGGTCATCTAGTCCAACCCCCTCCCCCTGCCCAAGCAGGAGACCCTACACCATCTCTGACAGAGAGCAGCCCAGTCTCTTCTTGAAAGCTTATAAATATTTTTATTGTATATTTTTCTTTATAATACATCACATTTCCAGTTTTGCAGTGACAGTGTACAGGTTGTATCTAGTCCTTTTTGAGTGTACATATTTTTATACACCCTGATGATAACCACTCTTCTCTTAATCATACATTTATAGTCTCTTTTAAATACATAATGTTGTATGTCATAGTTATGGACATTATTTACATAATTGTACCGTAACATTCTATATATTTATCTCTTTTCTTTCCCCTCTCTCCTTCCTTCTCCCTTTAACTCTTCTCCTCTCCCCTCTTCTCTCCCCTCTCCTTCCCTCTCTCTTACTCCTCTCCTCTTGTCTGTTTCCTTTACTCCTTTCCCCTCTCTACTTCCCTCTTCTTCCTTCTCTTCTCCTCTCCCCTCTTCTCTCTCCTATTCTCCATTTCCCTCTTTCCTACTCCTCTCATCCGTTTCCTTCTCTCCTTCCCCCTTCTCCTTCTTCCTTCTCCTCTCCTCACCCCTCTTCTCTCTCTTCTCCACTTCCCTCTCCTTCCCTCTCTCCTACTCCTCTCATCCGTTTCCCTCTCTCCTTTCCCCTCTCTACTTCACTCTTCTTCCTTCTCCTCTCCTCTTCTCCACTTCCCTCTCCTACTCCTCTCCCCTCGTCCATTTCCTTCTCTCCTTTCTCCTCTCTACTTCCCTTCCTTCCCTTTCTGAAGGGACAAAATTCTATAGCTCTGCCTGGGGAAGCAAATTTCTATGTTCTCGCAGGCATTGCAATGAAGCCCATTTATAAAATCATTCGAGAAGGCAATAAAAGTCACATTGTTTGGCATGCAAACGAGAAGTAGGTGGATTGAATGCAAGAGTTGGTCGCGTGTAATGGAGCGGGTCACGAGTGGCCATCATGGTATGGGATTCAGACGAAAATGTTAGGCTCAGGTTACAAAATTCGTAATACTCACCAACAAAACCATAAACTCCACACCCAGGCCCTTAAGCGATGGCTCCTTTAACGCAACCATAAAAAGCCCCTGCAAAATCTATGTACAAGGTAACTTATCTTTCTCCCCAATCTCATATCAGCTTACTTACGTAGAGCAGAAGTAAGGGCTGTTGCAATATGGTGAAATTCTTTCTTCCTTGGTTGCAGCCCCATGCTAAAAGAACAGAAAAGGAAAAAGAAAGTGGTTGTATTTGATGAAACTCCCAGGTCAACATTTTACCCGCATCCTATGCGTCAGTGGAGGAAAGTTTCCTTACCCAACTGATGATGTTACCTAGTTGGGTAATGAAACGTCTGCAAGAAAACAGCCAAGCTCAGAGAGCACCAAGGGACCCCGCAGAGAGCAGATTTAATGGACGAATGGGAAGAATGTAAGCAACATGGTCCCCCAACATGAAAACATCAAGCATGAACACAATGTAGAAAAGATATGGAAACTTTAGAAAGAGTGCAGAGAAGAGTAACGAAGAGGATTAGGAACTGGAGGCTAAAACATACGAATAACATAACTAGAATAACAGTCTAGTTTAAGGAAAAGGAGGACTAGGGGAGACATGATAGCAGTCTTCCAATATCTCAGAGGCTGCCCCAAAGAAGAAAGAGTCAAACTATTCTTCAAGGCATCTGAGGGTAGAACAAGAAGCAACAGGTGGGAACAAATCAAGGGGAGAAGCAGCTTAGAACTAAGGAGAAATTTCCTGACAGTGAGAACAATGAATCAGTGGAACAACCTGCCTCCAGAAGTTGTGAATGCTCCAACACTGGAAGTTTTTAAGAAGAAATTGCATAACCCTTTGTCTGAAGTGGTGTAGTGTTTTCTGCCTAACGAGGGGATTGGACTAGAAGACCTCCAAAGTCCCTTCCAATTCTGTTATTCTACATTCTAACAATAAACAAAAGATCCAAACCTCTGGCCTTATATCATCCAGATTTTCTCTTTGAACTCAGTGACAGGTTTCTAAACTCCCCAGGGAAATTCTGACTCACCCTGCCACCCCAATCCCTTCCCATGAGCCCCTGAGTCAAATGCTACCTCATCCCCGTGCTCAGAGTTGGCACACCCCAGCTAAATGATGTATGATCCCTCTGTAATACCATAACCCTCGGGTCTTCAAAGTGTGGGCTGAGACTCTCTGGAAGTTGCAAACATCTTACAAAGGTGTATAGCTGTGTGTCATTTTAAAAAATCTCTCATCGGGCTTGCCCAGGCAAAATGAAATCATTCTTTGAACTCGACAAGCCCAGAGTCACTCGGAATCAGGTGACATATATATATATAAATTAAAACAACTAAATTAAGTTCTTGTTCAGCCTTAAACCCTATGAAATTAGAATAGAATAGAATAGAATAGAATAGAATGAGAGCGTTGGAAGGGACCTTGGAGGTCTTCTAGTTCAACCCCCTGCTTAGGCAGGAAACCCTACACCACTTCAGACAAAGGGTTATCCAGTCTCTTTTTGAAAACATCCAATGTTGGAGCATTCATGACTTCTGGAGGCAAGTTGTTCCACTGGTTAATTGTTCTCACTGTCAGGAAATTTCTCCTTAATTCTTCATTGCTTTTCTCCTTGATTAGTTTCTACCCATTGCTTCTTGTCCTGCCCTCAGGTGCCTTGGAAAATAGCTTGACTCCCTCTTCTTTGTGGCAACCTCTGAGATATTGGAAGACTGCTATCATGTCTCCCCTACTCCTCCTTTTCCTTAAACTAGACATACCCAGTTCCTGCAACCGTTCTTCATATGTTTTAGCCTCCAGTCCCTCCAATCCCCTAATCTGCACTCTTTCTATAGTCTCCACATCTTTTTTACATCATGGCGACCAAAACTGAATGCAACATTCCAAGTGTGGCTTTAAAATTAATGGAGAGGTTCACATTTCATTGACTAAGTGACACAAATGGCATCAAACAGAATCAAAAAAATGTTGAGATGGAAATGCATTGCCTTTGTTTCTTGCCAGAAAATTATCTGGATGGCTACCGTTTTTAATTTATTTTCTCCCTCTCTTGCAGAAGCTAAAGACAGCATGGGGTAGCAGTTCCCCCATGATTGAACCAAGATCTCCTCAGCTCAACCCCTTACAACCACCATATGCTTGCCAGAAATCTATAGTAGGTTGAGTTTTTCTAACATGTTTGGCTGGGGTAGTTTCAATCTGACGTATTGTGGAAGTTCAGCCATTGTATGAGCCATGACAATAACCCATAATATGGTTCATTTGTTTGAGCTTCACCTCTTCATCCAACAATTAATCTGGATTTAGAATTGTGGGTGCCTGGGGCACCCATCCATTAAGTTAAAGCTAGTCGTTCCTGACTCTAGGGGGCGGTGCTCATCTCTGTTTCAAAGCTGAAGAGCTAGCGCTGCCCGAAGACATCTCTGTGGTCACATGGCCGGCATGACTTAATGCTGTTCCCTTCCCACCAAAGGTGGTTCCTGTTTTTCTACTCGCATTTTTACGTGCTTTCAAACTGCTAGGTTGGCAGAAGCTGGGACAAGTCACGGGAGCTCACTCTGTTATGCGGCGGTGGGGATTCGAACCGCTGAACTGCCAACCTTTCCGATCGACAAGCCACTTAGCCACCACATCCCCATTAAGTTAGAAACCCTAGTAAACTCACTCATGCTTAATTCAACCAAACTCTCTGTGACCAATTTATTTTATTGATTCCAGCAGTATCAAAATCCACCCAGCTTTATCTGGAGGCTCTGGAAAAATAATATGAAGATTCCTCCATGCCACAATGAAGCACCTTTGCAAGCATCTTCGGTGAGGTCTTAATCTATTTATTTTTTGTTATAAATAACACACACCTTTGTTTTCTTTGAGTCTGTGTACGCTTATGAAAGTCATACCTAGCCATTTATTACCCAGGGACCAGTAATTTACTGCTCCCTGTTCCAGGACTAAAACTGGCCAGAGAGACAAGTCAGTTTCAATCAAAGTCAGCCCAGCAATGCGGAAGCTCCCCGTGTTACAGCACTTCTCCGTTTTGGCAGAAGGACATGGATGGCATAGGCTTGGCTGCACTTGGGATGGGGTTACCGAGCCAAAACTGGATCTGTGAGGAGAGTTTCAGGTCAACAGGGCTGAAAAAGAACAGGGTGCGCAGATAAAAAAAAAACGATGGGTTGACCAAGACGAGGAAAAGGTGAGGCAATGAGAAATGTGTGAAGTTACATACAGTATTTGTTCTTTTGCTCAAATGCCCCTCGGCTTCACCTGTTATTTCACCTATTACATCTTACTGGCGTTCGCCTTCCAGGGATGGTTGTCACTTCAGAAGAAGGGACTCTAAATTCTTTTTTTTTTTTTCATAAAAAAGTTTTTATTTTTTAAAATATAAACATTCCGTCTTTTCTTGAACGGTGTGTCATCTGGGTATAAATATCTCTGTGCAGTAACCATCAGAATTTACTACATCATTCATGACATTAATATCAATTCTCTGCTCTTACAATTATGATATGTTGAGTATATGGGGCATAGTGAACCTGTTCATTTTTCCCTCCGAACGTATCTTCAAATAAGAATATAGTAATAACATTAAGCATAATAATCCTCATCATTGTAATGCTAACAATTGCCACATTGTTTGCGTCTCTGTCTTAACATATTTTCTACTCTTCTTTAACCTCCTTTTATTTCCAACTTCCATTTTTATTATCTAACCATTGATAAAACAATTCCCATGTCAGATAATATTCAGTTTGTTCTTTCTCCTTAATTGCCAGGGTTAATCTTTTCATTTCCGCACATTCTAATATTTTCCTAATCGCCTTCTCATCAGTAGGGATCTCTTCACTTTCCCATTGTTGTGCAAATACAATTCCAGCTGTGGTTAATACATGAATGATTAAATATGTGTTGCCTTTAAATTTCAGGTAAGATCCCCAACAGAAATACCACTTCTTTTGAGAGCCATCGATAACCATCCGGGCCCTAGAATCCCCTCCGGTCCCATAACGCTCACTTTCACTTCAGTGGTGGGTTCCGGATCACGGTGCAACCGGTATGGTGCAACAGGGGGCCGACGTCCACCATATGGATGCGCACAGCATACACATGCGTCCTCACCTCCTGTGACACAGAGTGCTTCTTGTCCTGCCCTCAAGTGCCTTGGAGAATAGTTTCACTCCCTCTTCTTTGGGGCAGCCCCTGAAATATCGGAAGACTGCTATCATGTCTCCCCTAGTCCTCCTTTTCATTAAACTAGACACCCCCAGTTCCTGCAACCGTTCTTCATATGTTTTAGTCTCCAGTCCCCTAATCCTCTTTGTTGCTCTTCTCTGCACTCTTTCTAGAGTCAATAACATGCCACATGGTGAGATACTCCATTGGTTACTCTAGAAGGCTCAGCCTCTTCGGGCATTTCACCTGGGCTCAATCCATCTTATTTTCTTTTCCTGGTTTTGCTAATGGAATGACTTAACCATGACCTACTTGCTCGGCTACTAAAATGCCACCTGGAGTTTATTTTATTTATCTCTTTACTTTTCAAATATGTACAAGGTAGCAGGAATAAGTAGGAACTTGGACATGAATACATGGGGCAGCCCTTGAAGAGCATTCGGAGACTCCAGCTTGTCCAGAATGCAGCCGCGCGAGCGATCGTGGGTGCACCTCGGTACACCCACGTTACACCTATCCTCCGCGAGCTGCACTGGCTGCCTATCGGTCTCCGGATACACTTCAAGGTGCTAGTCGTCACTTATAAAGCCCTTCATGGTATTGGACCTGGGTACTTGAGAGACTGCCTGCTGCCAGTTACCTCCCAAAGACCTATCAGATCCCACAGACTAGGCCTCCTCCGAATTCCATCCGCCGGCCAATGCCGATTGTCGACCACCCAGAGGAGGGCCTTCTCTGTGGCTCTCCGGCCCTTTGGAACGACCTCCCCGTAGAGATCCGGACCCTCACCACCCTTCAGGCTTTCTGCAAAGCCATCAAAACCTGGCTGTTCCAACAGGCCTGGGGCTGATGAGTTCCCATCCCCACTCGAATTGTTTGGCTGTTGACTGCTTTTAAATTGTTTCCGTATTTTGTTTTTTTGCTTTTTTGTCTGTATTATTCTCTTCCCCTTCGGTTTGTTAGCCGCCCTGAGTCCCTCCGGGAATAGGGCGGCATACAAGTGTAATAAACCTTGAACCTTAAAGGAAATGAATAGAAATAAATGGGGACGGGAGGCACACTGGTGCACTTATGCACGCCCCCCTTTACTGTTGAAGTGCTGGATGGGGACATGTTGGCCCAATTTAGCTGACCATTTGATTTTGGAGCTTCTTCTTCTTCTTTTGGTTTGTCAAACATGTACCAGATAGCAGGATATAAGTATGAACATGGATATGAACAAGGGAAATGGGTACAAATAAATGGGGACAATAGTACAGGGATGGTAGGCAGGCACGCTGGTGCACTTAAGCACGTCCCCTTTACAGACCTCTTAGGAATGGTGTGAGGTCCACGGTAGACAATTTAAGGTTGAATTTTTTGGGGGGAGGGTTCAGGATGTAACAACGGAGTCAGGTATAGCATTCCAGGCATTGACCACTCTGTTGCTGAAGTCGTATTTTCTGCAACCGAGTTTGGAGCAGTTTAAGTATAAGTAAGTATAAGTATAATCTTTATTGTCATTGTACTTAAATACAATGAAATTGGTTACCTTGAGTTTGTATCTATTATTTGCCTGTGTATTATTGCAGTGAAGCTGAAGTAGTCGTTGACAGTTAGGACATTGTAGCAGACAATTGTGTGTACTAAGCTTAGGTCAGAGTGTAGGCGGTGTAATTCCAGGTTGTCCAAACTCACAATTTTGAGCCTGGTGGCATAAGGGATTCCGTTGTGAACAGAGGAGTGGAGGCAGTGGTGGGATTCAGCTAGTTCGCACCTATTATTCGGGAGAACCGGTTGTTAACTTTCTAAGCAGTTCGGAGAACCAGTTGTGGGAAGAAATCTCATTTTGTTTTTTTCCACTTCTCAGGGCTAATCCTGTAAGGAAGGCAGGAAGGAAACATTCTAGCCTAATCTTTATTGCTCTGCTTACAGAAACTGCCTCTCCGGTTAACCCTTAGTACATTGTAACAGCTAAGGTGAAGCGCCCATCGACGTGAGTGACGTTGAGTTGGCCAAGCCCACCCAGTCACATGACCACCGAGCCCCACCTACCCAGCTAGTCATTAGGGCAGAGAACCGGTTGTTAAATTATTTGAATCCCACCGAGTGGAGGACTCTTCTCATGAAATACCTTTGGACCCGCTCAATCGTCTTAATGTCCTTTATACAGTGTGGATTCCAGGCAGACGAACTGTATTCGAGGATTGGTCTGGCAAAGGTTTTGTATGCCCTAGTTAGCGGTACAATATTAACACAGAAGCAGCTTTGCAAAATTAGGTTAAGAACTCTTAATGCCTTTTTGGCAATGTCCGATGTACAGTGTAGATTCCAGGCAGATGTCCAACACGATGAACAATTTCAGATTCCGCTTTCAAATAGAAGATGTCGTCAAACCCAACAGATTTTGATTTACAGAAGTCTTAAAAAAAAACACCAAACCCACGCACAGGTCAAAAGGACACCTTACTTTATAGTACCATCCCACACTTTTGATGTTATCTAACCTTTTGAGAAATATTTCCTCATCTCCGGGACATCAGCCCATGTCAGAAGGCAGGCTGACTCTTTCTCTTGTTATTGTGTCTATTGCGACAAAACTCTAAGTGCCTGTTTCACCTCTGGGTCTCCTCCATCGTATGATCCACAGTTTCTCCCGTCTGACGAAACTCTTTCTCTTCTGATTGCCAAATTGCCACTTTTACAGGTGGCAAAGAAACTAGAAATGGCCCATGACCTCAGCTGATAAATACCCTTAAGATCACCTCATTCTTCATCAGTGTTTATGCCTTTGAGCTGGGGACAATCAGTGGACAAGAATAGGAAACCGAAGAAACATTGTGATGAATCTCCCCGCTCCTTCCGATGTAATGAACGCATGTCATCAAGAGCCATCCGTTTATTTTAGATAATAATATTTTGTGCTTTATTTTTGTTTTCCCCGCTATGTCATAGCCTCTTTTCTTTTGAACTCTGCAATTAACTTGTTGGCCTTTCACTGGAGAAAACCAGTGTGTGTGTGTGTGTGAGAGAGAGAGAGAGAGAGAGAGAGAGATAGGGAGGGAGGGAGGGAGGGAGGGAGAGAGAGTGTGTTTGGGAGGAACCTGGGCCAGTCCTGGAGTCTGGGGAAGGCTCTGATGAGGGCTCTGCGTTGGAGGCAGAGAGGGGGCCAAGGCCATATGCCAGTCATCAGCTGCCTTCAGAGTCAGACATCAGTGAGGCAGAAGAACAGCTGGAGCCTGTTCCCAGTGTGCGCATGCACAGAGTTGCCAGAGGAAGGGAGCAGCTAAAGAACAGGGGTCGACTTGGGAGGAAGGACATAGATGGACGATGAATGGCCCCTCCCAGAGGGAATAAAAGAGGAGCAAAGGGGGAGTGGAGTTTGCAGGAGACCATTAGTTCACTCCATTGGTTTGTGACACTCTGAGACGCCTTGCCAAGTTCTGCAGATATTAGCCTGGCAGCTCTCCAAGCCAGATAAGGTCTGTGACTGTAAATCCTCCCTCGAAAGACTTTGCTGGATGTGGATGAGCAGAATTCACAGTTAATTAATAATTAAGTGGTTTTTTGTTGGGACAAGGAGTTTGCTTCAGGCTCGTGGGAAGCCTCAGTCAGAACATATAAACGGAGGACGTGTATAAGCTAAAATAAAATGGCTTGTGGTTATACCAACCATCACTGTGCTTGACCAATGATAAGCAATGTTAGGTCAAACCACTTTTTCTGTTTCCGATATGAGCTTTTCAATCTGTCACAGAAAAATCGATTTCCTGGGGATGAGCACTGGCTTGTCACCTATCCTACCCCACCTATCAAATTTATTCATATGATTTAAAACCAAGAGCACCTCACTTGAACTTAGCAAAATATAGAGTTGTGGGGTGGGGTGGGGGGAGGAAAGCTGAGCTACTGGTATTCTTAAATGAAGAACTAATTTCTCTCCTGGTTAATTCGTGCATTTGCCAGTTCGATACCAATCACCCAAAACTGTAATTTCTTGGAATAGTGTCTTGATGGAAATGGTCCTTCCCTGTCCTTCTTAAAACTTTTAATCTTTTTACAATACAATACAATAGCAGAGTTGGAAGGGACCTTGAAGGTCTTCTAGTCCAACCCCCTGCCCAGACAGGAAACCCTATACCTTTTCAGACAAATGGCTATCCAACATGTTCTTAAAGACTTCCAATGTTGGGGCATTCACAACTTCTGGAGGCAAGCTGTTCCTCTGATGAATTGTTCTCACTGATGGGAAATTTCTCCTCAGTTCTAAGTTGCTTCTCTCCTTAATTAGTTTCCACCCATTGCTTCTTGTTCTACACTCAGGTGCTTTGGAGAATAGTTTGAGTCCCTCCTCTTTGGTAGCAACCCCTGAGATATTGGAAGACTGCTATTTTTTTAACATTAAAAGACATATAGAAAAATGTGTGTTTCCAATACAACAGATTTAGAATTGAGATTTTGAAGGGGGGGAAATACTTAAAAGTAGAACGTAAGTACACATTTTAGGCAGATTATTTATAAAAGGGGGGGAATGTAAAAATATAAATTAATCTACAGATCAACAGAGTTGGAAGGGACCTTGGAGATCATTTAGACCAGCCCCACCCCCAAGCAGGAGACCTTACACCATTTCTGACAAATGGCAGTCCAATCTCTTCTTGAAAGTCTCCAGTGATGAAGCTCCCACAACTTCCGAAGGCAACTTCTGTTCCATGGGTTGATTGTTCTCACTGTCAGAAAATGCCTCCTTATTTCCAGGTTGAATCTCTCCTTGTTCAGTTTCCATCCATTATTATTCCTTGTCTGGCCTTTGGGTGATTTGGATAATAGCTTGACCCCCCCTCCTCTCTGTGGCAGCCACTCAAATATTGGAAGGCTGCTCTCCTGTCTCCCCTGGTCCTTCTCTTCACTAGACTAGCCATGCCCAGTTCCTGCAACGGTTCATCGTATGTTTTAGCCTCCAGTTCCCTCATCGTCCTGGTTGCTCTTCTCTGCACTCTTTTTTTTAGTGTGGTCACCAAAACTGGATGCGGTACTCTAAGTGTGGCCTTACTAAGGCTTTACAGAGTTGTATGATCTTGATTGTATCCCTCTGTTCATACAATTTAGGATTGCATTGGCTTTTTTAGCTGCCGCTGCACACTGCTGGCTCTTGTCTTGCATTCTGGTGCTTTGGAGAATAGCTTGACCCCCTCCGCTCTGTGGCAGCCGCTCAAATATTGGAAGGCTGCTCTCCTGTCTCCCCTGGTCCTTCTCTTCACTAGACTAGCCATGCCCAGTTCCTGCAACCGTTCATTGTCTGTTTTAGCCTCCACTCCCCTCATCGTCCTGGTTGCTCTTTTCTGCATCATTAAACAAGCATGATATAGAGCAGAAAATATATTGATTTGCCTCTCACTAAGCCAAAGTAGCCCGTGTCTCAAGTTGTTGTTTTCCTCGAGGTTTTAAATAAATAAAAAGCAGTGGTCAGAGCCCCCAAAATAATAAGAATAAGAATGCTTGGACAAAGACTGTGTCAGATCCCTAAAAGTGATACTGCCATTCAATTGGGAGGAGGGGAGCCTCGGAGTTAAATCTTTAGCTACATTTGAAACAACTGAGTTTTACAACTTTACAACTGGCTTCCTGTCACCGGGAGACTGAAGGTCCCAACATCTCTGGAGGGATGTTTATGGTAGCCATGTGGGATATATAACTTTGATGTCTAACTAGAGATAGCCATGGGAACGTGTGCTTTGTTGACTCCCAGGGCAGAAGAGTTAAGGAAGCATCTTCACACTTGTGTATTGGTCAGAATCTGCATTCGGACAAAGGGGAAGGGGTCATTATCAGCTGAATCCCATTTGCATGGCCTAAAAGGTTTTCAGATGCTGCTTTGATACTAATGGTTTCCATCCTGCTTGATTAAAGGTTCCTTTTGAAATAATCCGTTTCAAGAGTCTTCACTTTCTCAAGTTAGGAGAGGAGCCATTACAGACTGTGTCCTCATCCTTTGGGTTCCATCCAACAAAATTATCCCAATGTTTTCAGACCCGCTTGGTAATTATGGTCCATAGCTTTGTTTTGTTTTGGTCTTTGGGTATAATTATTATGAAGAGTGGCTGGAGGGACAGGTCATTTCATCCAAGGATTTGATTGCTTGGATGCTTTATAAAGGCCGATAGGTGCTTCCAGAAACATTGCACAAAACCAGCCCTCCCCACAGCTGAACTAGGTTTGTTTTGCATCGCTCTATCGCAGAAATGAAGCCTCTTGTCATCTCCGGGCTGATTTTGGCTTGTGGTAAGTCGATTCCTCTGCCGTTCTGCTTTTGAGAGGGCAAGTGTCTGTTTACCATGTCTATTTATTTATAAACCTGGTTTCGGGAGAGGCGGAGAGATTTTTCTCGATTTGTGCTTCCTTCGGGAGTTGCAATTGTGTCCTCTTTAGACCGACGGTACGAATTGCTTCCCAGAAAGCTTCAGTGAATGGAGGGGCAGCGACCCTGATTCTGAGTTAGCTCCATCGTAAAGCCAACTTGGAGTGAGGGCATGGCTTCAAGCCATCACCCTGAAGCATGCTGGGGAGAGGAAACGGGAAGACTTTAACTAAGGCAGAGGAAAGACTCTATGGCCTTGGGATTCCTCCCAAAGCCCTTGCTCAGGGGTTGGCAATTTGCAGCTCCGGAGCCGCATGTGGCTCTTTCATCCCTCTGCTGTGGCTCCCTGTGGCCAGTCAGCTCCACAATTGATAGGGCTTTCAGTTAGGACAGAGAGAGGAAAAAGGATGCAGAGCTAGGAGGAGACTCTAGGGTGGGAGAACCGGACTTCCAGTCGGCTGCAGAATTGAGTGAGGGGCTTCCAGTTAGGACCTTTGTGTCTCTTTGAGTGTTTAAGGTTGCCAACTCCTGGCCTTGCTGCTTCCCTAAAATGAACAATTCCTCTTTTCAGGATTGGCTCTTGTGGCCAGCGTACCTCCTCAGTTCAACGAGATGATCCAGCTCAGCACCGTCACCTACAGCCTGGCTAACTTCACCAACTATGGGTGCCACTGCGGACCTGGGACTCAAGGCCTTCCTGTAGACGCCATCGACAGGTGAGGGGGTACCTTCATTTTTTTCATCCAATGGGCTCAATATATATTAACCTTTGCCTACAAAGAATAGAATAACAGAGTTGGAAGGGGCCTTGGAGGTCTTCTAGCCTAACCCCCTGCTTAGGCAGGAAACCCTACATCACTTCAGACAAAGAGTTATCCAACATCTTCTTAACAGCTTTCAGTGTTGGAGCATTCACAACTTCTGGAGGCAAATTCTGTTCCACTGATTAATTGTTGTCACTGTCAGGAAATTCCTCCTCAGTCCTAAGTTGCTTCTCTTCTTGATTACTTTCCACCCATTGCTTCTTGTCCTGCCCTCAGGTGCGTTGGAGAATAGCTTGACTCCCTCTTCTTTGAGATATTGGAAGACTGCTATAATGTCTCCCCTAGTACTTTTTTTTTACTCATTCTGTTCTTAAAATTTGCATATTTG
The DNA here is from genome assembly GCF_051295495.1 of Thamnophis sirtalis. NCBI lineage: Eukaryota > Metazoa > Chordata > Lepidosauria > Squamata > Natricidae > Thamnophis > Thamnophis sirtalis. The sequence goes on from NW_028261395.1 coordinate 43,202,363, forward strand.
ACTTGCTTACCAAAAATTGCCAGCACTAAGGAAGGAAAAAGCCTGTGGCTGGATTATACATTCCGATCCAAAGTAAGAATGAACTACTGATTTCAGATATTACCTCTCTGCTGTGTCATTTACGTGAAACAGGCACTGTCTTGCATGTAGCTCACATGTCAAAGTGATTTACTTGCCCTGCAAAAACAGTCAATCATTGGTTGGCAGGTATAGGGAGGTCTCCTTTCAATGTGAAGCAGTGAAGAACTTTGCCAGCCGGCTCCCTCAGGCATACGCCATTCCGTATTGCCTTCAGCTGCATTGAGAGTAGAGTTGGAAGGCACCTTGGAGGTCTTCTATTCCAACCCCCTGCTTAGGCAGGAAACCCTACATCACTCCAGACCAATGGTTTTCTTCTCAAGAAGTTGGTTGATTAATTAATCTAATTAGAACTTGAAGGGACCTTGGAGGACTTCTATTCCAACCCCCTGCTTAGTCAGGAAACGCTACATCACTCCAGACCAATGGTTATCTTCTCAAGAAGTTGGTTGATTAATTAATCCGATTAGAGCTCGAAGGGACCTTGGAGGTCTTCTAGTCCAACCTCCTGCTCAAGCAGGAGAGCCTGTACCGCTTCAGAAAAGTGGCTGGGGAAAAGGTTTAGAAACTTTGTTAATTGACTTTTATTTAAAAGATATCATAAAGGTGTAATGCTATTGGAGGATTTTTTGAAATAGCTAATGACTGCCCTTATGTGGTTGTGTCTTTAAGTATGAATGATTTGAGGTAAAAGCACGTTCAAATAATTGCAGTCAAACGAGAATTGTGGCACACTGATAGTAAGATATACAAAGATTTTTGATTTAAAGTGTATAATCTAATATGAACTATAAGTAATGACTGTGGAAGGAATGCACGAAAGTTATCTCTAACCAATCGACACGCTTTCTACAAGATGTAATGAAGGATGATTCTTTTTTTGTGTGTTTTTGTTCAATTAAAATTTAAAAAAAGAAAAAAAGAAAAAGTGGCTGCCCAATCTCTTCTTAAAGACTTCCAGTGTTGGAGCATTCACAACTTCTGAAGGCAAGTTGTTCAACTGGTTAATTGTTCTCACTGTCAGGAAATTTCTCCTCAGTTCTAAGTTGCTTCTCTCCTTGATTAGTTTCCATCCGTTGCTTCTTGTCCTGCCTTCTGGTGCTTTTGGAGAACAGCTTGACTCCCTCTTCTTTGGGGCAGCCCCTCAAATATTGGAAGACTGCTATCATGTCAGTCCCAAGTCCTTCTTTTCATCAGATTAGACCAGGGGTCAGCAACCTGTGTGGCTCTGGAGCCGCATGTGGCTTTCATCCCTCTGCTGCGGCTCCCTGTCACAGTCGGCTCCACAGTTGATAGGGCTTTCGGTTAGGACAGGTAGAGGAAAAAGAATACCGGGCTAAGAGGAGACTCTATGGTAGGGGGACAGGACTTCTGGTCAGCAGAGGAAAAAGGACAGGCAACGCCGGGTTATCAACTATCTTTAAACAGAAAGAGAAATAAACAGAAGTTCACAAGCCTTAAAGTTACCAGAGACACCCCCCCCCACATACCACCACTTAGCAGGGCAACGCAAGAGGTTTGTTCTGTGATAGCAAAGATACAGGGAATGAGCTGTATTCTTTTCTCATTCCATTTCAGTAGAATATTACTACGGTTGCAGGAACTGGGTATGTCTAGTTTAATGAAAAGAAGGACTAGAGGAGACAAGATAGCAGTCTTCCAATATCTCAGGGGTTGCCCCAAAGAAGAGGGAGTCAAGCTATTCTCCAAGGCACCTGAAGGTAGGAGAAGAAGCAATGGGTGGAAATTAATCAAGGAGAGAAGCAACTTAGAACTGAGGAAAAATTTCCCATCAGTGAAAACAATTAATCAGTGGAACAGAAGTTGCCTCCAGAAGTTGTGAATGCCCCAACACTGGAAGTCTTTAAGGATATCCAAATGGATATCCATTTGTCTGAAAATAGCAATAGCAGTTAGACTTATATACCGCTTCATAGGGCTTTCAGCCCTCTCTAAGCGGTTTACAGAGTCAGCATATTGCCCCCAACAATCCGGGTCCTCATTTTACCCACCTCGGATGGATGGAAGGCTGAGTCAACCTTGAGCCGGTGAGATTTGAACAGCCGAACTGCAGATGCAGTCAGCCTCCAGTGCTGCACTCTAACCACTGCGCCACCTCGTATAGGGTTTCCTGCCTAGGCAGGGGGTTCGACTAGAAGTCCTCCAAGGTCTCCTCCAACTCTGCTATTGTATTGTATTTTATTGTGGGTCCTTGGCCAAAATGGTTAGGGACCTCCTAGAATCTCAGTGCTGCGTATTAAGAAAACAAAACGGAAAACATCACGTAATTCTGCATGAAGGCGTTTGGTGGCCACACCTCTCCTGACTGAGCTCATTCATTTATCGCTTCTGAACTCGACCGCTCAGATCTGACCCCTGTGTGTTTACTTTTTCTCCCCAAAGGTGTTGCCACAGTCACGACTGTTGTTACAACAAGGCGGAGATGTACGGCTGTAACCCCAAAGCCCTCACCTACCGGTTCTTTGCCCAGAGAGATAAAATCAAGTGCGGTAAGTTAAAGAGAGGCCGAACCGGAGAATTGGATAAAAGTAGAGTTCTGCATTGAAGACCAAAACTGGGGAGGAGGAGAAAGTCCAGCTAAGCAGACCGTTAGATTGCTTGGATTGAAACTTTGTGCAATGTGAGGATTCAGCCATTAATGCTTGCAAGCTGCCGGTTATGGCTTAGCACCTGAGGCGGTATTCAACCGGTTTGGGTCGGTTTGCTCAAACTAGTAGCGGAAATTACGGGTGCCCCCCACTTTCCCCCTCCATGCTGGCTCTGTGCTGTCCTATTTAGGCATGTTTTTGAGGCTAGAAAGGTGGGCGCACATAAGGCCGGGTGCATGCGTGGAAGGGGTGTGTGCCTGCGCCCGTGAACCATGAAGTGGATGGGTGCGTGCATGGCGAACCAGTGGTAACAAATTGTAAAACCCACCGCTGCTTAGCACAACTACTAGGGCTTCTGTGACCCAGGCTGTGGTAGCTTGTTAAAAGATAATTTAGTCCATATGTGCAGCTACTTTTCACTTGGGCTTTAGATGTTGTAAGTGGCCTCCTTCGTTGGGCTACAATGGGAGATGTCACCCCATATTTCATATACACCTTTTTCTCTAAGGCCAAAGGGAAAAAAAATATAAACCAGGAGTCTCCAGGCAACTTCAAGACTTGTGGATTTCAACTCCCAGAATTCCTCCCCACCACTCAGTCAGCCGGGAGTCCACTAGTCTTAAAATTGCCACGGTTGGACAGCCCTGAGGTAAACCTGAGGTAAACCATCGCAGCAACGGCATTCCAATCTGCTAAAATCGGGCTGCTCAGTTACCTTCCGTTTGTGTCCTCATATGTGCACTTAGCCATGGTCTTCCCTCTCCGCAGTCAAATCAAGGGATCGCTGTGAGAAAATGGTGTGTGAGTGTGACCAGAAAGCTGCCAGTTGCTTCCAGAAACATCTTTTCACCTACAACCCTCAATTCAAAAACCTTCCAGTGACCAACTGCAGGGCCCAACGTCCATTCTGTTGAAGCTCGTTCCTTTCCAGGGATAGAAGCAACCGCTCTAACTGGTTGAAATTCTGCCTGTCATTTATAAGAAATAAGAAAATCCAACAATACGATATATATATCGTATATATATATGCATGAACCTACGGCAAAATAAATATGTCGTCAACCTACCCTCTTGTTCTTCGGCGCACAATTTGGTTCGGCTTAAAAGCACCTTTTGACGCGGTGGCTCAGTGGCTAAGAAGCTGAGCTTGTCAGTCAGAAAGGTCAGCAGTTCGGCAGTTCGAATCCCTAGCGCCGCGTAACGGAGCGAGCTCCCGTGACTTGCCCCAGCTTCTGCCAACCTAGCAGTTCGAAAGCACGTAAAAAACGCAAGTAGAAAAATAGGAACCACTAATTTTGGTGGGAAGGGAATAGCGTTCCGTGCGCCTTCGGGAGTTGAGTCATGCCGGCCACATAACCCCAGAGACGTCTTCAGACAGCGCTGGCTCTTTGGCTTTGAAACGGAGATGAGCATCGCCCCCTAGAGTCGGGAACAACTAGCACATATGTGCGAGGGGAACCTTTACTTTTACCTTAAAAACACTTGGTGCATTACATTGGGGGGCGGGATGGAAAATCACACCCAAGATAGAAAACATGCATCTGTTCAAATCGGGCATTAAGAAAAAAAGACATGAACACATTTTCGGGCAGATTGTGTTGAATTGGCACTGGTTAAAAAAAAAAAAAACAGACTGAAGCCGACATGGGGTTGAGCAAATGTGAAACACAGCCAAGCGACGACATCCGCTGCCTCTGTTTTCTCATAAAGGAAAGGATTTAAAAAAAAAGTAAACTTAACCATCCAGGATTGGGTCTGCCAAAACCCCCTATTTGTGAAATAAGATCTAATAATACAGGTAGTCCCCGACTTACGACCACAATTGGGCCCAACATTTCTGTTGTCAAGAGAGATGGTTGTTAAGTGAGTTTGGCCCTTTCTGTGACACTTTCTTGCCACAGTGTTAGTTAAGCGAATCACTGCAGTTCTTAAATTAAGTCACACAGTTGTTGTGAATCCCATTGGCTTGGCTTGTCGGAAGGTTGCAAAAAGGGATCATGTGACCCCAGGGACACTGAACAGTCATAAATGTGGGCCTTTAGTATCTTTATTTATTGGTTAGCCCTTGGGCCATATCAAAGTGCAGAGTTCCAGAAACGAATGATGACTAAAATTTGATAAAAGCAATTTAAAATGAGATTGGAATAAAATACGATTTAAAATGAGATCGGAATAAAAAACGATTTAAAATGAGATTGGAATAAAATACATTTTTAAATGAGATTGGAATAAAATACGATTTAAAATGAGATTGGAATAAAATACGATTTAAAATGAGATTGGAATAAAATACAGTATAAAATGAAATTGGAATAAAGTGCACTAATGTGAGATACGGATAAAACGGGATGAAATTATGTTTCGGTGTCATAAATGTGAGTCAATTGCCAGAAGTCCGAAGGTTGATCACATGACCATGAGGATGCTGCAAAGGTCGTAAATGTGAAAAACAGTCGTAAGCACCTCTTGTCAGGGTTCCAAATAGCATCCAAAAGTAAATCAGAGTCCGAGGCAAAGGATTCCTCAAAGTTCCAATTTATGAAGAGAGACCTGTTGGCACATCTGGGAAAACCCAAATCTGAAAGCTTCCTGGTTTCCCCCACCCAGTTGAAAGTTCAAGATCTTGCCCCACACCCACAAGCCCATCCCATGGTCCAATCTTCCACTGCCATGCTGGCATTTCCACCCATCCAGTTCCGGTCAGGTGCAGAGACAAAAGATGACCTTGGCTTTCTAGAAAGAATGTTGTTATGGCTACATAGCATTTCACTCCTACAATCAGTGCCGTTGTAGTGGCACTGATTGTAAGAGTTTGATGCTTTGAATGGTCACTAAACAAACTGTTGCAGGTCGAGGACTATCTATACACATATAAACAAATGTGCAACCCGTAACACATCACATCTCAGTAGCCTCATACATAGGTAGACACACACACCCTCTGTGCCAGTTGTGAAATGACGGAGAGATAAGGTGTAAGAAAAACAGCTGAAAAGGTAACCCACGACTTACAACCATTTGTTTAACGACCGTTCCAAGTTACAATGGCACTGAAAAAAAGACAATCGGTCCCCACTTTTTACAACAGGTGCAGGATTCCCAAAGTCATGTGATGCCACATTTGGGGGCGCTTGGCAACCAGCCTATCAGAATAGAGCTGGAAGGGACCTTGGAGGTCTTCTAGTCCAGCCCACTGCTCAAGCAGGAGACCCCAGACCATTTCAGACAGGTGGCTGTCCAGTTTTTATCTTAAAAAACCCCCAGTGATGGAGCACCCACGACTTAATTGTCCTCATCGTTAGGAAGTTTCTCCTTCATTCCAGGTTGCTTCTCTCCTTGGTTAGTTTCCATCCATTGGAAACATTTGCAGTCTGTGTGTGTGTGTTACATGATCGCCGTTTGCAACCTTCCCCGCTGACAAAGTCCATTAAAGTGGGATTTGCTTCATGACACGATTCACTTAACAACTGTATTCACTTTAAAATTTCCTTTAAGAGTCACAAGCAAAAAAAAAAAAAAAGGTCACACAATTGAGCACAACAATCAAACAATCACCTTACATCACAACATAAATCCCAGTTTTAGTTGTGGTTGTCGACAATTGCCTGAACATATCTCTGTTGCAGCGTGTAATTTCTTTTTTTTTTTTAAAGCATCAGAAATGTTTGCTTTTAGAAGTCTAAAACTAATCCCTCCCTAACATATAATTTAATAGCATTACTAAGAAAGCAGAAGTATAAACATTTCAAAGGAAAATATATTTTGGCTTCTTAACCTTGGGACACAAAGTATTTGTTCTAGCTGGAAGGGAAAAACCACTGTTCCCAATAAATTTTATCCTATAAAACACAGCGTGACATAATTTCTCACCAATTTAAAAAAGAGGCCCAAGCCAGGAAAAAAAAATTACAAGGAAACTATAGTTTGGAAGGAAAATATCTCCCAAGTTTATTTATACTCTTGTAAATAAGGCATTGCTGTCCATCTCTCCCACTCTCCCCCTTCCAAGATTTTACAAATACTTATATTTTGCTTGGAGATATATTACATTTTTAGCATATTAAACCAGGACTTCTATACACACTAAGAAATTAAGCAAGAAGGAATTTGTACCAGTACAAACTCTTCCCAATAACTTTCTTTTTAAAAACAACACCACAAAACCATGAAACGATATGAGTTTTTATAAAAAATAACACTTTCCATCAATTCTTGTTGTTTAAAAAAGAGAGAGAGAGAGAGAGAAGGAAGAAAAGAATATTATCAAAATGTTTTAGCAAGCCATGGTGTGAAGACGGTACATTTAACAGATTATGGCTAAGAGAGCCGAGCCAGCGGTCTCAATTTCCTTCGATATTCCCAGAATAAGGCTGTTATCAAGTGTTCTGGTGCATAAATTGAAATTCAAACCCCCATAATCAAAACTTCAGATTTCACCAAAGAGGGTTCTATTTTGCCAAGCAAAAGAGTTAGTTTCTGGAAGACATTGCCTTAATGTTTCTCTTTCCAGTTTTTAAAAAGACAGAAATCTGATAATGACTTAGCGTATTTTTCAGAGTATAAAACGCACCAAGGTTTTGAAGAGGCAAATTAAAAAAAAAAGTTTTTGCACTCTGCAAACCTCCCAAAAACATCCTGTTTTTTGCAAAAACGGACCCGTTTCTTTTCCCAAAAAAAGGCATGATTAGCCCTTAGGAGGCTTGTAGAGTGTTCCTGGGGGGAGAGGGCAAAAACGAGCAAAAAACAGCCTGTTTTTTTGCGAAAACGGGCCTGTTTTTTGTCAAAAAAGGGCATTAGGAAGCTTATAGAGTGCTCCTGGGGGCAAGGGGGCAAAATTGAGCAAAAAACGGCCCGGTTTTTGCTCATTTCTGTCCTCTCCAACCCCCAGGAGCTCTCTGAAAGCCTCCTAAAGACTATGCACGGCCATTTTGGTGAAAGGATGGAGTTTCAGGAGGCAAAAAAATGCTGTATTCGGTGTATAACACGCACCCAAATTTTCAGCCTCTTTTTTGAGGGAAAAAGGTGCATCTTATACTCCGAAAAATGCCGTAATCTGTAGGCATATCAATTGGGCAGGGGGTGTCAAAACTCAAGGCTGCATCTGCCCCGCGGGGTTCTTAAACCCGGCCCATGGGGCCAGCCTGGAAATATCAAACAACTAGCCTGCGGTGCAGGGGTGGGTTCTGGTTGCTGCTACTGCCGGTTCACTCAGGGACGCACCACACAGTACTGAAAAAAAAAATGCTTCTGCGCATGCGCAGAAGCAAAAAACAAGATAGTACCGCCAATAGAACTGATTCAGGGAGGTGGCAAGCTGAGTTACTACCTACTCAGCCGAACCAGTTGGAAGCCACCTCTGCTGTGATGCCTCTGCTGGCCAAAATTGTCCAACTAAGGCCCGTTTTCGGTCTCCTTGTTCTCCTGCAGCTGTGGCCTATTTTTGGCCAGCAGAGGGCTACAGGAGGCCAGGGAGGCTGAAAACGGGCCACGCAGGGGCCTCATGGGGCCTCCGCACCCCTGTTTTGGCCGGCTGGGTGCTACAGGAGGCGTCCGTCAAATCCAGTGGGTCTCAACCTTCCTAATGCAGTTCCTCATGTTGTGGTGACCCCCAACCATAAAATTATTTTATGTTTTCCATATTTTTTTGAAAACATGTGTTTTCCGATGGTCTTAGGCGACCCTGTGAAAGGGTCGTTTGACACCCCCCCAAGAGGTCCCGACCTGCAGGTTGAGAACCACTGGTCTAACCCCATCCCGCCGGCCTGCAGAGGAGAACTGCAATGCCGATCCGGCCCTCGAAGAAATCCAGTGTGACTCCCCTGATCTGGGACCAGGTTCCCCTCTGCCAACAAGTCAGCCAGCTTTCGAATGCCCACCAATGTTTTTTTCCCCACCCACAGCCTCTCCAACCATTCACCCCCATCCATTCGGAAAGAAAAGGAAGGACCCCAAATTGTCTGAATTAGACTTCATACTAATTCAGCTCCCTATGGGATGTGTCCCATCGAACTGCATTTTATTTCATAAGCTAAATCATGGTCTTGAACCCCTGATGAGCTAAGACTGCTGTGTCTCCCCTGAAAATAAAACAGGGTCGTATTTTCTTCGGACTCCCGAAATAAGCACTTAGCCTTATTTTCGGGGAGGTCTTATTATTTTTGAGGTTCAGGAGGCCCCTTAACCTCGGCCCGTGGCCCGCGGATCAGTCCTGTCTCTGTTTCTGGCCCACTCTTGCCAGCCATAGCATCACTGGGCCTGCCGCTCTTGTTGAGGCCGCCACTAAGAGAAGGGGCGCGTTAACTAGGATTTGCAGGAGCAGCTTCCGCAAGGCCATTCCATGTGGATGGCAGGTGCATGGGTGACACGTGGGGCATGTTCCCCCCTTGCCCCTCCCCAAATTGTGGGGACCAGCTGCGCATGTGTTTAAATATTTTGGGGGAGGGCTTATTTTCAGGGGAGTTCAAAAGCCCAATTGGGCTTATTATCCAGGGAGGTCTTATTTTGGGGGGAAACAGGGTAGTAATAGATGGGAATACTGTCAGGCAGCCTTGTTTGTCTTATGTTTGCAACTGGCAACCAGCTGCCAGCAGCTAGCGAAGAACTCCCTGGCCAGCAAGAAGGAACACAATAGAATGTGTTAACCACTACGTGGCTAATCATTCTGGCAGATGTATTTGCAAAGACGCGCCGTATTGTTCCGAAAATCTAGGGAACGGCGGGGGGGGGGGGAAACAACTCCTTGCGGGAGGCGCGTCGCAAGTGGTATCCATTTTGGAGGATGGGTAGAGACGTCGCATCTCGGATCTCGCCCCAGCTCTTCACAAGTTGCCCCTCCGTGTGTTTGTGTGTTTTGTCACACAGGACCCCTCGTCTCTCAGTCACTCCTTTGAGGCAGCCATCCAGAAGTCGACGCCGGAGGCGAAAGCTATCGGTAAGAAGGATGGAGGCTACGGCGGTTGAGTTTTTCGGGATTGTTGGATGCCATGTGCGAAAAGTCCCGGAAGATGTCGAGGTATGTGGCATCTCCTGCGGGAGAAAGAAAAACACAACACTTGGCAATGATCACACCAGTTTTAAGAAGATGTTGGGGTTTCATGCACGCTGGTTTTCGTCCTGGCAAAATAAAGCTCAGTTTCTTGGGAGAAGAAGTGGGGGAGGATGCCCAAGAATGCTGGCCATGTTCATACATCCTATTAAGCCATGAGTTACTCCAGAAACCACATTGACTGGGTCTGTGCCACGTGCTTTCAGATTTGGGTTAATGTCAGGATTCCAAGTAACACCCCCAACAAAAGAAGACTCCGAGTTTGAGTTTCCTCAAAGTTCCATCTTATTAAAGATAAAGGTTCCACTCGTACACATATGTGTTAGTCGTTCCTGACTCTAGGGGGCAGTGCTCATTTCCATTTCAAAGCCAAAAAGACGTCTCTGTGGTCATGTAGCCGGAATGACTCAAAGCCGAAGGCGCACGGAACGCTGTTCCCTTCCCACCAAAGGTGGTTCCTATTTGTCTACTTGCATTTTTTACGTGCTTTCGAATTGCTAGGTTGGCAGACGCTGGGACAAGTCATGGGAGCTCACTCCGTTACATGGCGCTAGGGATTCAAACTACCAAACTGCCGAACCTTCTGACCAACAAGCTGAGCGTCTTAGCCATTGAGCCACCGCATCCATTTTATTAGTGATGGCATACTGACACACCTGGGAAAACCGGAATCTGAACGCTTCCAGGTTTTCCCCACCCAAAGGAAAGTTCAAATCCCTACCCCAGCACTCATATGTCCATCACATGGTCCAATCAGGTACCATCTAAAACAGGAGATGCCTCCCAATCACCTCATCGCAGCTGCAGGGCGAGATGACCTTGACTTTCTGAGAAAGAATGTTATTATGGCTACATATCACCCACCTACATATCATCCCCTCTCCCATTTTCCCACAGTAGAAAATGTGGCAGGCCTGAAAAGGTAAAAGATTTTGGCTTCCAGGTCTGACACTAAGAGGTAGACAGTCGCTTGTAAATCTCTCTGGCTGAGGGTAGGATATCTAGGACTAAGGCAATCCGCGATATCGGTTTTCTTGATGGGCCCATCACACAAACCGCACACAGGTTGTAAAACAGGAGAAAAGCATTTGCACCACATGCGGGTTTCTGTTTCAGGGTGTCAACAGAGCCCAACCGTTTTGGGTGGAAAAGGCAGAACTTATGGGCGGCGAAAAAGAGTGTTTTGTGCAGCTTGATAGTGACATGCAAATTTCCTGACAGTGAGAACAATTAATCAGTGGAACAGAAGTTGCCTCCAGAAGTTGTGAATTCGCCAACACCGGGAGTTTTCAAGAGGAGATTGGATAACCATTTGTCTGAAGTGGTGTAGGGTTTCCTGTCTAAGTAGGGGGTTGGACTAGAAGACCTCCAAGGTCCCTTCCAACTCTGTTATTCTATTCTATTCCTTAATCTATTCTATTCCTTAATCTATTCCATTCTATTCCATTCTGTTCTATTATATTCTATTCTAATCTGCTATTCCTGTTCTGTTCTCTTCTCTTCTATTCCTTAATTTATTCTATTCTTTAATCTATTCTATTCTATTCCTTAATCTATTCTATTCTGTTCTATTCTATTCTGATGTTCTCTTCTCTTGAAGGAAAAACCCAAAATCATGTACTGTAGAAGCACACAGAGCCCGGAGGTATTTCCTGAAGGAGCTGTCCAGGGAAATTCTCCAGGAATCCTAATATCTCCTCTTGGCTCCCATTTCCTCCTGAACTTTGACCAAAAGGATATTTCAAGCATTAAATCCCAAACCGAGAGTCTGAACTGTATCTCCTATAGCATTCTGCTTTTGAAATCTCCCAGCTCAGATTTTTATGCATATGTCCCCGCAATGTTCAAACATTGCAAAAGGGAAAACAAACTTTGATTTTTTTTTTAAAAAGCTACATTTTATGTGTATGCAGGTTCTTTCTGGGCCATCTGTTATACTAGGAGGTTACTCTTTTAACCGATTAGCAAAATGTTTCATACACAACAGCTTGTTACAATTGTTCCAGATGATTACAACCCTAATTTTGTAGGCAACTTGGCCATGGAAAGCAAGCGGGAGTTTTAAGAAGCTGCTTTCCAGTTGGAAGCAAGATCAAATGATTTGGAACTTCCCACCTCTCGGAAGAATTTTTGGAAAAACTGGAAAGGCTCAAAACGTGTCAACCCCCCCAGCATCTCTGGCTGCCGAGTGAACTTAGCTAGACTCTGTCTCCAGAGTGGTGTGAATTCTTCCTCTTTCTTTATATCCACATCCCTCTCAATGAAGTTTGTAAAAGGGTAGTAGTTTACACTAAAACATGTGAAGAACGGGTGCAGGAACTGGGTTTTGTCTAGTTTAATGAAAAGAAGGACTAGGGGAGACATGATAGCAGTCTTCCAATATCTCAGGGGTTGCGCCAAAGAAGAGGGAGTCAAGCTATTCTCCAAAGCACCTGAGGGTAGGACAAGAAGCAATGGGGGAAAACTAATCAAGGAGAGAAGCAACTTAGAACTAAGGAGGAATTTCCCATCAGTGAGAACAATTAATCAGTGGAACAGAATTTCCCTCCAGAAGTTGTGAATGCCTCAACACTGGAAGTCTTTAAGAAGATGTTGGATAAACATTTGTCTGAAGTGGTATAAGGTTTCCTGCCTAAGCAGGGGGTTGGACTAGAAGACCTCCAAAGCCCCTTCCAACTCTGCTATTCTATTCTACACATCACAGCCTGTTTTCCACTTATAGTTCGGAGCAGAAGCACACGGTTTGGAAACGGACAGATTTGAGCCGGCCTGCTGTGTGACCCATTAGAGAGCAGGAGCGAAAGAAAAGCAACTCTAATGGACTGAGACTTTTGAAAGTTTTTAAGTGCAGCCAGGCACCACGCAGGAAATAGCAAAGTTGCAGCTTATGCAGCAAGAAGGTGAAATTGGCAGAAAGAGATAACTAGATGCTTATATTAAATGTTAGACAGGGTGCAGAGAAGGCTAGATTTATCTCTTTTCGTTGGTCTCTACCAGTGGTGAAATCCTCCCGGTTCGGCTGAACCAGTAGGGACTGTTATTGTTGGTTCTACGAACAGCTAACAAAGAGGATCCTTCAGAGGATCAAGTAAATAGGCAGGGAAAAAATACTTTAAAAAGTGGGGGGGAAAGCTGATCCGCGCAATTGTCGGAAGCTCCCCCAACCACTTTTTAAAGCATTTTCCCCCCTGCCTATTCGCCCGAACAGGCAGGGGAAAAAAATGCTTTAAAAAGTGAAAAAGGGTTGGCCACGCCCACCCAATCACATGACCCTTCCCTCCACCAAGCCACGCCCACAGAACCGGTGAGTTAAAAAAAAAAAAAAGAATTCACCTCTGCTCTCTACCCAGCAGCAATCAGCAGGGAAGCATCAGATAATCGAAAAGCATCGTTCATCCTTCAACCTGGCTCTAAGAACCGCCGCCAATCCTTCCAACTTAAATCTTCTCACACGCACGCACGCACGCACGCACACCCGCATGCACACACACACACACTCCAGACTGTGGAGAAACTCCTCCTGTTATTTTCAGGTTAACAACAGTAGGAGCTTCGGTTCACACCTAAATCCGAAGGTGTTGTGCGGTGTCTTGGCTGCTCTTGCAAGTAGGAACATATTCCTTTTCACATTACACCAGGGTGTAACTTATTTCCATTTGTGTGACTGGGTTGAGCAAAAAGGGAGACAGGCAGGTCAAGTTCTTAATCGTAACCTTATTAAGGGCCAGGGCATTAAAAAGAGCAGAGGAACATGTTTTTGTTCTTTTGAAGTCATTTTCTCGAGAGGCATCTCTAGGCCCCATTATAAGCGGCTTCCGATGGCCGCTTCCTGCTAGCCCGCTTTGCAAATCATCCTAGCTTTGAGCTTTCAACCCAAGGCTCATCCCAATTCTCCAAATCATTTGAGGGCAGGACAAGAAGCAACGGGTGGAAACTAATCAAGGAGAGAAGCAACCTAGAACTAAGGAGAAATTTCCCAACAGAACAATTAACCAGTGGAACAGAAGTTGTGAATGCTCTAACACTGGAAGTTTTTAAGAAGAGACTGGATATCCATTTGTCTGAAGTGGTGTAGGGTTTCCTTCCTGAGCAGGGGGTTGGGCTAGAAGACCTCCAAGGTCCCTTCCAATTCTGTTATTCTATTTCTATTCAATTGCGATCTGCAGCTTGCTTGCAAATGGGAGTTTTTTCTCGCCTGAATTGTTATCTGTGTCTTATTATCTCTGGGGAAGCTGGCAGGATGAAAGGGCAGGAGAAGAGAAGTGCTATTTCCCCCCCCTTCTTTGAAGTATAGCCCCCATCATATCCACAGCTGATTCCTTGGCGGATAAAGCCAAGGTATGTACTTCTCCGTTGGCATGTTTAAGCCAACAGCCCAACCTTTTGACCTAGTGCCCCTATTATTATTATTATTTTTGAAAGCGGGCCGTAAACTATCCGTGGCAGGAATGTGGCCAGGTGAGATGCGCTGTGGGTCACACCGCAGTCCTGCCTGATTTTGGAAGATAACGGTTCCCGAAGACTTAAGAACTCTTCCCAGGAATTTCATCTGAATCCCAGGCTAGTTTTGGAATGCAATTGAAGCCAATTCCAGGCTAAATAATTCCCTTTTTCACAGATCGGAATGGGACCTTTGAGCCTCTATTCTATTCTATTCTTTTTTATTAAATTTATAGGCTGCCCAATCCCGAACTGCAGTTTCCTTAGCAGCACTGAATAATTTTGCCTTTGGGAGTCTCTGGGAAGTTTTCTTGGCTGCCCAGTCTAACCTGTATCCCAGGCCACACATTCATCTCCCCCCCCCCCCCGCCCAAGGACTAAGGGCAACGTAACAGTCTTCCAGTATCCCAGGGGCTGCCCCAAAGAAGAGGGAGTCAAGCTATTCTCCAAAGCACCTGAAGGCAGGACAAGAAGCAATGGGTGGAAACTAATCAAGGAGAGAAGCAACTTAGAACTAAGGAGAAATTTCCTGACAGTGAGAACAATTAATCAGTGGAACAGCTTGTCTCCAGAAGTTGTGAATGCCCCAACACTGGGAGTTTTTAAGAAGTTGGATATCCATTTGTCTGAAGTGGTGTAGAGTTTCCCGCCTAAGCAGGGGGTTGGACTAGAAGACCTCCAAGGTCCCTTCCAACTGTGATTCTATTCTATTCTATTCAGTTAAACACCACTGGTTTCAACGCTCTTTAGCTTCCAAGTCCAGCCAAGGTGCTTAGATGACCTTAAAACGGATGGGAAGAGTCAAAACCCTCCATCTTTATGGAAGTCACTCCGGGAAGCGGGAGCCTTAACACCTCTGCTTGGGAGCTTCCCTGAAATCTCTGGTGGCAGTCAATGATGCTATGCAATATTTAGAAATAGGTTCGCCAAGGCTCACTCCCACTTAAGCACGTCTCCAGCTGCAAGTTAGGTGGACCTCTTCATCGAATTAAAGCAAATAATAATTGCTGGAGACAACAATAAAAAGGACAACTTAAATAATTCCAGTGGAGTGCTTTAAAAAAAATCCATTAAGATCCATGCCTCTCTCTACTTCATCACTAATGCCCATTTAAGTTAAAGGTTCCTCTTGCACATATGTGCTAGTCGTTCACGACACTAGGGGGCGGTGCTCATCTCTGTTTCAAAGCCGAAGAGCCAGCACTGTCCGGACGTCTCCGTGGTCATGTGGCTGGCATGACTCAACACTGAAAGCGCATGGAACGCTGTTCCCTTCCCACCAAAGGTGGTCCCTATTTTTCTACTTGCACTTGTTACGTGCTTTCGAACTGCCAGGTTGGCAGAAGCTGGGACAAGTCACGGGAGCTCACTCTGTTACGCGGCACTCGGGATTCGAACCGCCGCCCTTTCTGATCGACAAGCCCAGCGTCTTAGCCCCTGAGCCACTGCATCCCATTTACACAGACCATTTACATTGTGGCAGAAGCTGGGACAAGTCACGGGAGCTCACTCTGTTACGTGGCACTCGGGATTCGAACCGCCGCCCTTTCTGATCGACAAGCCCAGCGTCTTAGCCCCTGAGCCACCGCGTCCCATTTACACGGACCATTTACATTGTGGCTAATGCCAATCTTTTTTGGGCGCCGGGGGGGGGGCATTTTTCCAAAGCTTGAGCGTTAATATGCAGGTGTAGTAAGGTAGAGGGAAGAAGTGAGAGAGATTGCAAAATAAAGACCAAAATGCAAGAAGAAGAGGAGATAAAAGCGTTTACTCTAGATTTTTATTAACAGTGTTTCAAGAGACAATAGAAGGAAGAAGAGGAAGGAAGTAAGACATCAGAGCATCAGATATTTTTTTTTAAAATCTCTCCCCCTGTCCCCGCCCGCCCCTCCCTTCTGGCTTTTTTTCTCTGTAGGTGCCAAACTTTTTCTTCCCTTGCTGTTAAAAAAAAATCATACAAAGATAAACAACGTACAGAGAATCCAGCTTCCAAAGCAGCACTCAGCAGACAGACCAGGTAGGGCCAAGAAAGGCAGGAAGATAGGAAGTTATAAGAGGTCAAAAGGGGGGGGGGTTGTTTTGTTTTGCTCCTCCACCCTCCCGCAAGAAAGAGGAGGAAAATAAAAAATAAAATTTAAAAAAAGGAACCGGTTATTACAAAGACTGTCCTCAAAGTAAGCCTAAGAGATAAGAAGGAGGGATCAAAACACAGGAATGTATTTACAGTTTCTCAACCCACCGTTTCTGGAACTTGAAAACTACCGTGTTTCCCCGAAAATAAGACAGGGTCTTATTTTCTTTTGATTACACCCCCCCTGCGAAATAAGTGCTTGGCCTTATTTTTGGGGAGGTCTTATTATTTGTGAGGTGCAGGAGGTGGCGCGCGTGGTCACCTCATGGCTGCTGCTGTGTCACAATATTTTGGGTAGGTCTTATTTTCAGGGGAGGGCTTATTTTAGCGCAAAAGCTCAATTGGTATTATCCAGGGAGGTCTTATTTTTGGGGGGGAGGGCTTATTTTTAGTGCATGCGCTCGAAAGCCTGATTGGGCTTATTACCCGGGGAGGTCTTATTTTGGGGGAAACGGGGTAGAGCAGAGCTTTTGGTGGCTTTCAGAGGTTTCTGTGCATCCAGCTGAAACAGGTGGCTACTTCCGGGGTGCAAGGATGGAAAGTTGCACTGGAAAAGTTCCCTTCCATCCATCCCTCTCCGCTGGGTTATCCCACTAAGCGACTATTTTTCTCCCAAGCCACAAGGTTCATACCCACAGTCTTCCCTGGTATTGAAGACAGCAAGGGCGATCAAGCGATTTGGCTGAATATAGAAAACTCCTAGCTCAAAGGGGAGGAAAAAAAGCAAGAACTTCCCCTCAACTCCAATAGCAATAGCAATAGCACTTATATACCGCTTCATAGGGCTTTCAGCCCTCTCTAAGCGGTTTACAAAGTCAGCATATCGCTCCCACAGTCTGGGTCCTCATTTCACCCACCTCAGAAGGATGGAAGGCTGAGTCAACCCTGAGCCGGTGAGATTTGAACAGCCGAACTGCAGAACTGCAGTCAGCTGAAGTAGCCTGCAGTGCTGCATTTAACCACTGCGCCACCTCGGCTCTCACCCCTCCACATCTCCCTCACCCCTTTTTATTTAATTCAGTGCTGTTGAAATAGGAAGTGTAGGGACCCCTGTCTTGGGGAAGGGCCAGGATTCAAGACGGCACTCTAACTTTTATAATACAAAAACGTCTTCCTTTTTTTTTCTAGTATAAAAATAAATACGTTTTCCTCGAGGCGAGGATGCCCAGCGTTGCAGAAAACATCCAGGCGTCCCTCCCCTTAGTTCCTAAAGAAAGAATTTGGGCACAACTCCCTGGGTCTCTGATCAGGTTTAAACCCAACGCCGTTCCCACGGGGGTTTACCGTTCTGTACTGGTTAAAGGCAGCGCTTCTCAACTTTCAGCCATTTTAAGACAGGTGGACTTCAACTCCCAGAATCCCCCAGCCAGCCAGCCAGCCAGCCATGGTTGGCTGGAGAATTCTGGGACTTCAACTCCACCTGTCTTAAAAATGTCCAAGGTTAAGAAACGTGGGTTAAGGCACAGGACAATGAGTAGGAAGCAGAGCTGGGTTCCGGCTGCCATTACTACCGGTTCGTCGCCTGAAAATTTTTGCGCAGTTGCACTTAATACGATCAACATTAAAAAAAGGAATGAAAACTACATTTTTTTCAATGAAGATTGTTCTGCCCATGTGCAGAACAGAAAAATCAAGATGGCGCCGCCGAGTATAGAACTGACACAGTCACATATCCGCTAGAGTTACTACCTATTCAGCCGAACCGGACCGAATAGGTAGGAGCCCACCTCTAGTAGGAAGACCCCTAGTTCACGTTCATTCTCGGCTATGGAAGCACCTCTAGGGCCAGCCATAGTCCCTCTCTTGGTCCAGAAGTTATGTGGAAAAGAAGGGATTGGGTGTGAGTGGAGCCTGCTGCCTTGGGCTCCCTGAGGACAGGCAGGATCTAAACCGAATGAAGAAATCCCTAAATGATCTCAGCGCTAAGGTTTGCATCCCGTATAGACGCGCAAAGTGAAAACATGCTAGGTTCTGACTCAACCGGAATCCTTCCTCTGCTTCGGGATGGGAAAGTGGATTGCAGCACTTCCTATTTCTCAGGTAGCTCGATTCCTGGTTTCCCTCCCCCCCCTCCCTCACCTCCAGGGAGGGAAATAACTTTTTCCCAGCTTGCATCACTAGGGATGTTGGGAGCCAAGGTGCAGAAACCGAAACACGCTGGCTGGGTTCTCCTTTATTTTCTTCCTCGCAACACTCCCACATTCACAGCTTGTCTGCTCCTGCTCTCTAGTGATACAGCTGTGTACTGCAAGCAGGGAAAGTGAAATTGAGCAATTGAGGCAAATATTTAGAATATTCTATTCTAAAGAGAGGACTGGGGGGGGGGAAACATTGGGTCCGATTATCTGACTCAGGTCATCTTTCCAAACGGAACCGATACCGTGAGTTTCACATCTCATCCTAAAATAAGACAGGCTCTTATTTTCTTTTGACCTCCGAAATAAGCGCTTGGCCTTATTTTTGGGGAGGTCTTATTATTTTTGAGGCGCAGGAGGCGGCGAGCGTGGTCACCTCATTGCTGCTTCTGTGTTGCAATATTTTCAGGGAGGGCTTATTTTAGCGCATGCACTGAAAATATTATCCAGGCAGGTCTTATTTTCGGGGAGGTCTTCTTATTTTTGAGGTGCAGGAGGCAGTGAGCGTGGTCACCTCATGGCTGCTGCTGTGTTGCAATATTTTCAGGGGAGGGCTTATTTTAACGCATGGGCTCAAAAGCCCAATTGGGTTTATTATCCGGGGAGGTCTTATTTTCAGGGAAACAGGGTAGGATTGTGGCATGTGAGAAGGCAGTCTTATGGGCAAAGCATTCCTGGGTACCCAAAATTCCTCTGGAAACAGCACTCAGCCTAGTCCCAAGTTTCCAAACCTCAAGGGTTGTTTTCTCATTGTTTTCCCTGCACGGCTGCAATTTTGTCTCCAAACTTACATCACGACCACCTGTCCCAGTGGACAATGCACAACCACTATATAGCCACTTGAGCCGTGCGCCGACACATTTCAGCACGGCTCCAATCCTACTTCGTTTCAAAGGACGAAGACCAATCCAGCAGATTTTTTTGGAAACTGTAGTGATGCATTTCATCCCTGGTACCCCAAGGCTTTATACCAAAGCCAAAGTTTCAAGAAAATATATATATATATGGTGTAGTTATAAAAGAAAAAAGAGACATTGTGATCTCCGGAACTTAAAATATGTTGCTTTCGTTAGCCCCTGTTAACATCGTCAGAGTGTAAAGACTACCATTAAAGAGATATCTGCCTTTATACACCATTAATCAATTAGACCATTGCCCACATGATAAGCACGTGATAGACAGGTGGAAGGGGGTAGATAGGCCTAGTACACACGCAATGGTCTAATTCATTAATGGTGTATAAAGGCAGATATCTCTTTAATGGTAGTTTTTATACTCTGATGATGTTAACAGAAGCTAACGAAAGCTAAGCGAGCAACATATTTTAAGTTCCGGAGATCGCAATGTCTGTTTCCTCTTTTATATATATGAGAAGGAATGAAACAAATTGACTGATTATTATTTCTTTTGGTAAAAGATAACACTCCCTAGCCACTGTACAAAAGAGGGCTGGGGGGGAAATTCCTGACATTAAATACATCAAAAAAAAAGAATACTGAATGTGGGGTGGGCGGAAGAAAATAAATAAAAAATACTTGCAATGGTCCACCCAGGCATCTTTAGTAATAAATTAAATATTTAACAATGTCACCCATTTTAAAAAGACGGCACGTAACTCATAATAAAAAGAACGTTAAAAATCTTTTTTTTTTAAAAAAAAGAGAGAGAGAGAGAGAGAACCCAATACTGTTAAATAGGAAAAAAGTGCACAAAGTCAATTTTTATACATTGCATCTAGAGAAAGTACATCTTAAAATACATAAATCACCATGACAGAAGAGCAGAGACCAATTCCTGCCTTAGGATAGAGTGGAGAGCCCGGAAGTGGGCATCCGTAATGGGCCTCTCCCTTTTGTTCGTGCCATTTTTCTGTCCTCGTTCGCCTTTCTACACCCAGCCCCCTTTTTGGCCAACCTCAAACATGTGTGTTCCACCCCCAAAACAAGAGAGAAAGACAACCAGACCAACCACAGCCCAGTTTCATACACCGTAGACATTTTCATTTCTGGAGGATCTCAAACTGGTTTCCGCCATTTCCCCGTACGTGGGCGCAATCACTCCCAAAGAGAGTTTGCCAGAGGAACGGAGCTAAGACCAGAATTGGACTCGGTGAAATATCACGGCTGCTGGCCCCCGGGACCTGCCTCCTCCAAGAACCTTGGGAATTGCAACTGGATGAGGTTGAGCGAGAAGGGACGTCTGGTCATGTAGAAGTTTCAAACGAGGATCGCCGCAAGATTGGAAGAATCGGTTTTGGACAGGTAGTAGAAAATGAAATGATTGAGGAAAAACAAGAACATTATTAGTAGGAATAGACGTCCTTGTAACTGTTGGGCAACTTAGTCCCCCTCTTGGTTGGTTGGTTGGCTTAAAATACCAAGGACATCTCTCCTCATTGGTCATCTCTGTGATCCTTTCATAATACCATGCAATAGCTGTTCATCCCGAGGCATTATTACATTTGCTTGGAAGCATAGAGGAAATGCTGCTTTTCACCCAGAATGGTACCTCTGGTTAAAAAAAATCCCTCGTCTTCCTTCCAATTTCCTGAGCAGAGGACACACCGGTCGTTGAGAAATGGTAAAATTCCCCTTCCTCTGGAAAAGAAAGGCATCTCAACATCTGGATTAATTTAGTTTGGCGTGGTGGTCTTGGTCGTCATCATTCGCAGCCCCATCCATTTCCGTTTCCTGCTTAAAAGCACTTCGCAGATGTAATGATTTCCAGTTTGCTCGAACCGTGGGCTCCGCAGTACATCTCACCATCCCAAAAATTCACGTTGTCAATTTCAGCATTTTTTTTATTTCTAAAAGTGGGTCTAAGTCCCCCGTGAGACTTTTTTTTTTTTTTTGATCTCCAAAGGCATTGGGACAGCCTAATCCAGGAGATGAGAAATATAACTCCTTTTTAAAAAATTGCATCTAAGGGTGATTGAGTAAATGCGTCTGAATATTTCCACTTGGTTCTACTATTTCAGCTGGAAGGAAGCGGAATCTAACCTTGTCGATAGACCAGAAGATCTCAAATGACTTGGAATCGGGGAATAAGAAGAACCGAGAGAGGGAAAATAAATAGCAGGAGATGGGAGAAACCCAAGAATTCATGAGCAACATATCAAATGCGGCAAAAAGCATGAAGAGACGCTTGGATGGAAGACTGGATGAACACGTGCTTGTAAAGAATTGTTTTCTATTTTATCAAACAATTGATTAAAATGTTGATGAGGCTCAAAAGAAAAATCCACTCAAAAAAAAAAAAAAAAACCAGTGGAAAAAGCACAGTTATTATTAGAAGCGGTGAACTTCCTTGCATACTCTTAAGCCATCCGTTCACAACCAGACTTTACAGGGTGATTGTGATGATGATTTCGGGGTGGGGGTGGGGCCATCTCCTACCACTCCCTGAGCAGAAAAAAATGGAATGCAAATGGCATCTGGCTTCCTGCTTTTACAAAAATATATCAAGGGTTAAGTTGTACATCAAGGAGAAGGCATCGGGGCTGGACACCATGCGCGTATGGCTATTCTAATATGCCAGCTACTCTACATTTTACTCTGGTCATCTGGAGAAGGGGGTGCAGATGGGAATTGGAAGCCCAGGTCAAGACAAGACAAGGGGTGGGGGAGGATTGTAGGAGTGAGATGCGATGCAGCCATAACAACATTCTTTCTAGAAAGCCAAGGTCATCCTTTGTCTTTGCACCTCTGCACCTGACCGGAATTGGATGGGTGGAAGCTGCCAGCATGGCAGTGGGAGATTGGACCATGGGATGGACTGGTGGGTGTGGGGGGCAAGATCATCAACTTTCAACTGGGTGGGGGAAACCGAGCAGCTTTCAGATTCGGGTTTTCCCAGATGTGCCAACATGGCTCTCTTAATCAATTGGAACTTTGAGCAATACTTTGCCTCGGACTCTGATTTACTTTTGGATCCTATTTGGAGCCCTGACATTAACCGTAACCTGATACCCTTGTTCTAACACCACCACCAGATTCCAGCTGGAAATCTGTAGGGAGACTTAATCCTTATTCAAAGCCATGGCTGACTTCACCCATTGATGCAAGACTCTTTAAATCATAGACTGCGGGTTCCCAACGCAGAATCCCCCAATTGCAAGAATCAAATCCACCTGCCTCTACGGCTTAGCGCAAGATTGAAAAGGAGAATTGCGATGATTCGACGCCGCAGAACGAGGTGGAGAACTGCCTTGGGACATCCCAAACCGTCGTCGCGGGTTTCCATTACTCTGGAAAAAAACATCTCTTTTCCCATCCTTCTTCCTTCCTCCCTTCCCAAGTATCCCTGAACCCAGTGGCTGCTTTGGAGTTTACATCCAACCTTCAAGAGAAAAAGTCTACTTTCTAACTCTTAAAAGTAAAAATCTGCCTTCTGAACAAAGACCACCTAAAAACCCAGAGTGGGTTTCCGAGAATAACTTGTTTCCTGTTCTACCCTCCCTCCCACAAAAACCCGCCCCGCCCTATAATAAAATAAATAGTGCCCGCCCACCATCAATAACCTGAATTCTGTGTGCCCTCTGCAATCATGCATTGGTGAGAAGGGGAATCACAGCTTTGGTTAAGAGTGCACATGCAAAAATGGGGGGGGAAAAGGGTGGGGACTAGTTCTGAATTTCCCCATTTCCCAAGAGATTTGATCAAGGGAATTCAGTTCCTTAGGGATATCAACAAACAAACAAAAAAACCTGCCCCGCTCCCCAGGTTTGATCTAGCTCTCTAGCTAAATGTTGCTTCAAGAAGTGAAAAGAACGAGACCTCATGGTGCTCCCTGGCTGTGGCTGTGTTTTCTTTTTTTTAAAAAAGGGGGGGGAGGAAGAAAGAAAGGAAAAAAAAGGAAAGGGGGGGATGGGGAAACCCATCGGCCGGCGACGAGTGCATTCTTCCAAGCCTCACCACTTTTGGAAGTCAAGAAGGGTGAAGGCAGGCGCAAAAAGCTGAAGGACAAAGACAGAGGAATTCTTTTGAGAATAGGTGGCCGTATTTGTCCCCTTGGCTGGGAGTCGGTGTCCCACGCTCCGAATGTGCAGCACAAAAGACCACTTTGCAAAAGAGAGAGAGGTCTGTATTCCATCCTCCGTGTTTACTAATGATGGCGGGTTTTTCCTCCCAATACAGAAAGGAAATTCAAGGGCAGAGAAAGCCAGCCTATGGGGGAAGAAAGAGATGTTCCGGACACGCTAATTTTCTATGCGCAGGGATTTTTCTCGATTCTTTGTGTGGTTTGATGGTAGGAGAGTCATCGGAAAGGAGCTGATTGCCTCTAGCAGAAATAGTCCAAAATTGCCCTTCAGCTCCCTGATGGGTTTATTCCTTTCTCTGCCTTCCGTTGGTGTGAATTGCTCCGAGGATTAGACCAAGAGGCATCTCACAAAGGCCCAGATCGTGTGTCTCACCTCACACACCCATTCTGAATTTTCCAAGAGGAGGCGGAATACTCCGTCTGGGTCACTGGCTTCACTGGTGCCAGCCAACTGGCCGACCTTTCCTGCAAAGATGCAGGATTCTGTCGTCCCCCTCGGGACAAAGGCAAGCATGTACTGCATGCGCCAAGTTTCCTTCTCACCAACCTACCCTGAATTAACATCTGTCTTCACCCTACATGGATTGCGTCCTCACCTTGGAAGCGGCTGAGTTATGGCTTGAAACCAGCTAAGCTAACCTCCTGGTTGATTTCCATCCGTCATCACCAGAGGAAGTGTTTGGCTTGCAGGAACCTGAGCGCCTGGGAGGGAGGGAGGGAGGTCCCCCTCACCCCGCACCCCCCAATGCCTCTTGATCCATGAACTGCAGCATGTGCTGAGAAGACCCCAAACTGGCAGCCCAGCTGAACTTCACCCGTGCCTGCTCCACGCTCAAAACGGGGCTATCTCATTCCCGGCCGTGCGTGTACGCTTGGGTGTCTCGTACGTCCGTTTTCCCTCCAATCGATCTGGGATTCCTACCGCAAGCCGATGGCCGTCGGCATTGCCAAGAGTGTGTGCACAAGACAAAGAAGAGAGACAGATGCAGGGAGAGAGAGAGAGATTAAGAATAAGCCTCCATCCGGTTCGGTTTGGGATCCCTTTCCAAATGTAGCTTCCCGCCTCCTAAGCACGTTTCGCCTCCTGCTTTTAGGCCTGGAGAGACCATTTACACAGTCAATTGCCTTTTTGGGGGGCTGTGGGGAGGGGGTGGGAAACCGAAGGGCAGATTTAAGCTCAGATGCACCCATTCCACCTGAACCAAATGCAAAGGAAAAAAATCTGATCCCAGTTGGTTTTTAAGGGTCCTCTCTCGCTCTCCTCCTCCTCTCGCTGTGCAGCTTTCAGCCCCATCCATCCACTCTTCGGTCAGCAAATCCCCCCTTATCCCAAAACACACATCTAGAGTTTGTTTAGTTTCCTTTTTTTTGTTTTGTTTTGTTTTTTCTTGGGCTCAGTTCAGCTTCCTTAAATTTTGACCCGAACGAGGAGATGGGCAGCAGGATTGCCGAAGTTCTTACTAACACTCATCTATGTTAAGGCTGATGAACTCCTGTATACATTTTCGGTACTGAAGCTCTGTAGGGCTATTGTTGGTATATTGACCTGGATGCCCAAAGGGACCCTCGGCTTCACGCATCTCTTCGTTCATCCGAGCCAGACGCAGCCTGTAGGATGAGAAGCAGAGAGGGAGTTTAGTTAGCCAAAGGAGGGGAGAAAACAGGGCTTGGATCAAACAGGGATCGTACTGGCATTCGGGAGTTAAACCCTTCGGCACTAAGGAAGCAGCACAGTTGCTGAATAGCAATAGCACTTAAGACTTTATATACTGCTTTACAGTGCTTTACAGCCCTCTCTAAGCAGTCTACAGAGTCAGCATCACTTGCCCCCCGCAATCTGGCTCCTCATTTGACCCACCTCGGAAGGACGGAAGGCTGAGTCAACCTTGAGCCCGCTGAGATTCGAACTGCCAAATTGCAAGCAGCCGGCAGTCAGCAGAAGCAGCCTGCAGTACTGCACTCTAACCACTGCACCCCCTGGGTCAGTGAAGATAGTGGTCTGTCAGAGCTAAGCCACAATTCTCTCTTTTTGGCAGGGACGTAACTGGCCCAATCTATTCCTGGGGTGTTGAGTTTCCAGATCAGCCCTTTCCAGCTCCGACATGCATTTCATCTCCGACGCAGGAAGGACACACTTACAAGGTCACGATGTCCGCGTTCGCGGCCTGGACAGCGATGCTGAGGGGGTCCTGCCCGTCCTCGTCCACTGCGTGCTGGTTGGCTCCTCTCTTTAGGAATAAGCAGACCTGGCTGCCAAATGTTGAAAGAAAAGAGGAAGAAAAAAACGGAGAGAGGAAGTGTAGGTCAGCCAAGAATACGCTGTGATGGAGAAGGAGAGTTTGAAGAGATGGGTGACACCAAGCTTAAGAAGCATGAATGTGTCACACCAGACTTTGATTATACTACTTTACACTCGATCAGTTCCTCTGTTTAGACTTCCCACCTGCAAATGACGACTACCTGGGTCAGATAACATCAGGTGTTGCTCTTCTAAGTCACCATTCATCGTGCACCTATGGCCTTACTCCTAAGACGACCCCAGTTCTTTAGCTGTTCCCTTCATCTGGCAACTGTGCATGCGCACAGTGGGAACAGGCTCCAGCTGTTTGTCTGCCTCACTAATGTCTGACTCTGAAGGCAGCTGATAACTGGCATACGGCCGTGGCCCCTTCTTTGCCTCCGACGCAGAGCCCTCGTCCGAGCCTCCCCCAGACTCCAGGACTGGCCCATCTTCCTCCCCGACCTCCTCACTGTCCGAATCTGCTGCCAGCTCTGCTGGCGGGCCACAACACCACCTCTTTTTTTTGGTAGCTGAAGGCACAGCGGGCGACTTACCCAGTGTGGCCCAAATATGTGGCGTGATGCAGAGGTGCCCTCCCCCGGATATCTCTTTGGTTAACGTCTGCCCCATTCTGGAGCAAAAATTCACAAGCTATTAGTGAGCCCTGAAACAAGCAGAGAAAGAAAAGTTAGTTTTGGAGTCTTGGACTTCTCTTACATTATACAGGCAGTCCTCGACTTAACGACTGTTCGTTTAGTGACCATTACACAGCACTGAAATAAGTGACTTGGGACTGTCCTTCTCACTCACGGCCGTCGCAGCACGGATTATAGGAGTTAGATGTTATGTAGCCATAACAACATTCTTTCTAGAAAGCCAAGGAAGGTCATCCTTTGTCTCTGCACCTGACCGGAACTGGATAGGTGGAACTGCCAGCATGGCAGGGGGAGATTGGACCGT
Source organism: Thamnophis sirtalis (assembly GCF_051295495.1). Classification (NCBI taxonomy): domain Eukaryota; kingdom Metazoa; phylum Chordata; class Lepidosauria; order Squamata; family Natricidae; genus Thamnophis; species Thamnophis sirtalis. The sequence continues at coordinate 43,229,082 of NW_028261395.1, forward strand.
GGGATGGACTGGTGGGTGTGGAGGCAAGATCTTGAACTTTCAACTGGGTGGGGGAAACCGGGAAGCTTTCAGATTTGGGTTATCCCAGATGTGCCAACATGGCTCTCTTCATCAATTGGAACTTTGAGGAATCCTTTGCCTTAGACTCTGATTTACTTTTGGATGCTATTTGGAACCTTGACATCCCTATAGTGACGTGAGCAAAATTCAGACACTGGGCAACTGACTCAAGATTTACGACAGTTGTAATATCCTGGGGTCCCGTGATACCCCTTTTGCGGCCTTCTGACAAGCCAAGTCAACAGGGAAGCCAGAGTCCCTTAACAAGCGTGTGACTTGCTTAATAATTGCAGCGATTCTCTTAACAACTGTGGCAAGAGAAGTCATAAAATGGGCAAAACTCGTGGTCGTACGTCGAGGATTATTTATGTATCATAGCTTTAAGGAGAAAGTCCATCCCCTTCTGCTCCACATTTGGAGATCTACTTGGGATTCTCCCCCACCTGAGTAGATCCCCTGGCTTACACTTAGCGGGAGGCGATGAAATCTAGCTGGCGCTGACGACGATCCACTTAATGCAGAGGTGGTATTCATTTCACCTTCCCTACCGGTTCACAAATATGAGCGCATGCGCCAAGTCTGCGCATGCGCTCAGCCTTTCATGCATGCGCTTTGGCTAAAAGAAAAGGGCCTAAATGGGATGCCATAGAGGTGGGGTGGTTGGGCGGGGCCATCTGCGATTTCAACTACCACTCCGGAAGAACCGTTCCGAACCGGCTGAATGCTACCTCTTGACTGAATGACACATAGACACGTCAGACCTGCTTTGCTCTGATGGAGCAAATCTCGAAACTGGCCCGGCGACGCGTGGGTCTCGCTCACCCCCATGACAGCCTGGATCAGCGGGGTTTTGTTCTCGTCCTCTTCGTTCACCCAGTTGACGTTGGCGCCGTGGGCCAGGGCCTCCGCCATGACCGGCAGGTTCCTGGCCCTCGAAGCCTTGTAAACCAGCAAACCAGGATGCAGCTCCCTCAAGTCTTCCAAATCGGAAGCCTCCTGCTCGATTTCGACTTCCCCGCTGGAGTCTTCCGACACTTCGCACTCTGCAAGGAGGAAGAGTAAGGAATGAGACACCGTCTACGGCAATGACGGCTAACCTTTTTGCCATCCCGTGCCAAAAGGAGGGGAGGGGGCGCAGGAGGGTCGTGCGCAGGAGTGCCCACACCCATGATTCTATGTGCACAACACCCCACCGTGCATGCGCACGCAACCCCCACCTTCCCCTGCTTTCGGCACACGATGGACCCGTTTTTCACCCTCCCTGAGCTTCAGAGGCTTTGTAGGCATTGCGCGTTGCGTTGTTTTTTGTCCTCCCCAGGCTTCAGGAAGGTTCCCTGAAGCCTCCGGAGGGCGAAAAACGGCTGAAAATGAAAGCCAAAGTCAGCTGGCCAACACGCACATCCGCACTGGAGCTGACAGGGCAACGCCTTGCGTGCCCTAACAAATGGCTGCGCATGCCATAGGTTCACCATCATGGGTCTATGGGGAGATTCTCATGTAATGCAGGTCGTGGTTGCTTTATTTTTTTTTTCAGGAGGCGACTGGACTTTTTGGTTTTTCTTTGAAGACGTTTCGTTTCCCGTCCAAGAAGCGAAACATCTTCAAGGAAAAACGGAGCCCATTTGCCTTTTGGAGAAAAAAAAAGGATGAGAATACGGGTGACGAAGCATTGATCCCGAAACTTGTATCTCCCAACAATGACTTTGCTACGTGGGTTATTCAGCTAGTAGTCACTGTGATCGCTTATCTCTCTTCTCTGATCTCAAAGATGGCAGCCACGGCGGTCGGATGTGGCAGCGGGTTCTACGGCTGCGCTCTGCAGAAATTCCTGCGGCCCATCTCCCTCCTTGGCTGAAGATCTCACCTTCTTCTGTGACACTATCAACCACCGAGCCAAACACCAAGACGTCTGTGCTCCCATCAGTGCTACCACCCAGTCCACTGTCGCTGCTTAGACCTAGGGGATCAAAGGAGGAACCAAGTAAACCTTTAATATAGAGGCACCGTAACTACTACCGGTTTTTCCCTGTGTTAGTCGGTCAAGTTTCCTGCTCTCCTCTTCTGGTTGCCCATCATCTAGTAGGGACCAGTGGTGGGATTCAAATGTTTTTTTTACTAACAGTTCTGTGGATGTGGCTTTGTGGGCGTGGCCTGGCTTTGTGGGCGTGGCAGGGGAAGGATACTGCAAAATCCCCATTTCCTCCCCACCTCACTAACCTGTTTTCCAGCTCCCTTCTCCTGTTCATGGCAACAAAAGAAGATCAGCTGGGAGGCAGCAGGGGCGGGGCCAGCCTATTTGCCGATTCTTCGAACTACTCAAAATTTCCGCTGTTGGTTCTCCAGAACCTGTCAGAACTGGCTGAATACCACCTCTGTTTCAGCAGTTCCAAGAAGGCTCCACATCCATTTGCACAATTCACAGAACAACCTCCAACCTCAAGGGCTTTCTAGAAGGATGCAAATGACCAGCAGTCTGCATAGACCACTATGGGGGCAGGGCCAGCCTATTTGCCGGTTGTCCGAACTACTGACAATTTCCACTACCCGTTCTCAGAACATGTCCAAACCGGCTGAATACCACATCTGTTAGGGACATTCTGCCCTAAAAGGTCTCTACCTCTTTCCTGAAAACATTTTTCTCCCCCCCCCCCAATCTTTTCCGAACTTCCTTTTTCCGAAAGGAAAAAGATACAACCAGGGGACACAACATAGAACAGTGCTCTGTTTGTCCTTTTAAAACAGTGAATGAGCGATGGGTGGGCCACTGTTATCCCCTCCCGTCAAGGGACTTCCTTAATAATAGGGATGGGGCGGGACCAATGAGTGAAGAGAGAAATCTGCCCAAGGAACAAAGTTTTGTCCCACAGTTGTCTGGGTAGGAGGCAGATCAGCAAGCTAAGAAGTCAGGGAGAGCGAAACGTTAGGAGAGAAACATCCTGACTTTCAACCTGGTTATAACGACTACAGTTCCTCTTAACTTTAATCAAACTGGGTTTCTCTCCTGATCCCCCTCCCTTCTATGGGCTGCACCTGCCCGTTTTGGGTGTAGGTGCCCATTTCAAAGACCAAGGTTTGTCTCTCAGCCAAAGTTGGATTTTCCCAAATCCGTTCCAAGCCAGGTATTTCTGGGAATGTGGATCCTGAGCAGGGGTGGAATTCAGCCGGTTCGGACTGGTTCGGGCAACCGGTAGTTGCAAGGACTGGCTAGCCCTGCCCACCCAGGAGTCTCCACACAGCCCATTTTGGATGCCAGGTAAGTGCAGGGCCCACACTGGGAGGGCAAAAAACGGGCCTGTTAAAAGTTCCGGGCCCGTTTTCGGCCTCCGGAGCCTGAGGGAGGCCGTTTTCACCATCCTGGAAGCTCAAGGAAAGCCTCCGGAGCCTGGGGAGGGTGAAAACGCCCTCTCTCCACTGTGATGCAAGAGGCTGAGTAGGCCACTCCCACCATGGCCACGCCGGGCAAAGAGCTGGTTGCTAAATTTTTGAATTCCACCCCTGGTCCTGGGGGCCTCAGAGCCTCTTGCTTTGAGGTTGCCAGATATACCGGAAGGTCCCTGGTGACAAAGCCAGACACCACCTACCTCCATCCAGGAGGAAGGGTGACCCGCTGCCTCCGGGGCCATTGCTGGTCTCGTTCCACGGGCCGGCTCCCACCGGCTGTTGAGTCGACGCCTGGTTCCCACCTGGGGAGAAGGTGATCAGGAACATTGACAACAGGCATCCAGAGCCCATTTTCACAGTCTTGCGATTTATATTCTCCCCCCACCCCTTTAATGCATCAGATATTGTTCTTCGCAGAGGGAGAGAAAGGGAGTTTGGGGAGGGGGAGAAATAAAGTTAACCGTCTGCTTATGTCTGGCACAAAACAAGAGAGAAGGAGGGGTTGGAAACGCAGCTGTTGGATTTGAAATCAACGTTTCTCCCTTTACCGCCACCCTCTCTCATAGCTGAACATCGAGCTACTGCTGTGGGAGAGATCACAGATCCATCGACCGAACTTACCCCGTGGACCAGCTCCTGTGTCGAAGTATGAAAAGAGGGAATCCAGTTCGTCAGGACAAAAGAGAGAATCTCGCCGGAACTTCCTTTCCAAAGTGGCGGCTGTTTGAAAAATAACTTTCATTACTATTTGTATGATGTAGAGACGTCAACACATACAATACAATGCAATACAATAGCAGAGTTGGAAGGGACCTTGGAGGTCTTCTAGTCCAACCCCCTGCCTAGACAGGAAACCCTAAACCGTTTCAGACAAATGGCTATCCAGCATCTTCTTAAAGACTTCCAGTCTTGGGGCATTCACAACCTCTGGAGGCAACTTCTGTTCCACTGATTAATTGTTCTAACTGTCAGGAAATTTCTCCTCAGTTCTAAGTTGCTTCTCTCCTTGATTAGTTTCCACCCATTGCTTCTTGTCCTGCCTTCAGGTGCTTTGGAGAATAGCTTGACTCCCTCTTCTTTGGGGCAGCCCCTGAGATATTGGAAGACTGCTATCACGTCTCCCCTGGTCCTTCTTTTCATTCAACTAGACACACCCAGTTCCTGCAACCGTTCTACGTATGTTTTAGCCTCCAGTCCCCTCATCCTCTTTGTTGCTCTTCTCTGCACTCTTTCTAGAGTCTCCGCATCTTTTCTACATCGTGGCGCTCAAAACTGGATGCCATATTCCAAGTGTGGCCTTCCCAAGGCCTTATAAAGTGGTATTAACCCTTCACATGATCTTAATTCTATCCCTCTGTTGATGCAGCCTAGAACTGGGTTGGCTTTTTTGGCAGCTGCTGCACACGGCTGGCTCCTATTTAAACGGTTGTCCGCTAGGACTCCAAGATCCCTTTTCACAGTTACTACTATTGAGCAAGGTACCACCTTTACTCTACCTGTGCATTTTGTTTTTCTTGCCTAAATGTAGAACCTTACAAACAGCTGTGTTTATCTTTTTTTTAAATGGCAAAGCCAGGACTTTTTAAACTGTGATTTATTATTGGACAAATCGCAACGCTAGGGTAGCTTCCTGGTAATGACCTGTTATCAGCAAAGCTACCCCCTCAGACAAATTAGTGATAAAAAAAACTTTGGATTGTGCAGAGATGGACAAATTAACACTGAAATTAAAAGATAAAGAAGAGTCGGAATATTATGAAATTTTGAATAATTGGTACAAATGGCTGCAAAACAAGAATAAAATTAATTAAGCCAAAAAAACTATATATAAATATATATAGAACTGTGTATAAAGGTGTGTAAATATAGAAGCAATAGCAATAGCAGTTAGACTTATATACCGCTTCATAGGGCTTTCAGCCCTCTCTAAGCGGTTTACAGAGTCAGCATATCGCCCCCACAGTCTGGGTCCTCATTTCACCCACCTCGGAAGGATGGAAGGCTGAGTCAACCTTGAGCCGGTGAGATTAGAACCGCTGAACTGCAGATAACAGTCAGCTGAAATGGCCTGCAGTACTGCACCCTAACCACTGCGCCACCTCGGCTCGAAATATTATATACATGTACAGCTAAGCGAAATATTATATACATGTACAGGTATGATGACATAACAATGTTGATGTAATGACTGTAAGGTGTTGTAGAAGGGAAAAAATAAAAAAAATCTGCAAAAAAAAAAAGAATCATGATGTAAAATGAATTATGTATAAAAGAGGACGTAAAGGGGAAAAAACCGCGGGAAATTCTTTGTTCATAAATATTGTTATTTGTATTTCATTTTTTAAAAAAATAATCTCGTTTTCCCACCCCTCTCTCTAAGGGATATCTCGGAATGTGGCTCGGCCTACCTGAAGAGTGAGCAGCCGGGGAAGCGTTTCCCGCCTCGTGCCGATACTTCCTACGAGTCGTGGGCGCTTTCGTAGTGCTGTTGCACCTTTGGCATTTCTTCACGCTCCAGCGACGGGGCTTCTGCTCGTTGTCGGCCAGGGGTTCCCCAGAAGGTAGCTTCTTCAGAAACTTCTTCTCCACGTATTTGACTTTGATCCATGCTTCTTTGTCCTGCCTGTCAAGAAACCATTTCTCGTGCCGTTTCAGTTTGCACACCCACATGCCCGACTTACCGTATTTTTCAGATTATAAGAAGCACTTCCCCTCAACCTAAAAGTGGGTGAAAATTTAGGTTCGCCTTATAGACCAAATACGGGCATTTTGGGGCTCCTGAACCCTCCATGCGTTGCGTTTTCGCCCTCCCCAGGCCCTCAGAAGCACTCTAAAGCCTAAAAACTGGAAAAAAAGGTACATTTTTGGCAAAAAAAGGATGCGTTTTTTGCAAAAACGGGCTGTGCAGAGAACTACAGAGTGCTTTTGAGGGCCGGGGAGGGCAGAAATGCAAGGCGCAGAGCCCAAAAACTATGTTTTTCTTGTTTTCCTCCTGTAAATCTAAATGCGTCTTATAGTCCGAAAAATACACTGATTATAGTTAGGGATTTCAATCTCCTTTTGGTCAGTGGGCATGGGGATTTATAGTTGGATATATACCCCAAGAAAACAATTTAATCCGTTATCCGGCTTACATGGGTCGTCTGAACATAGATGCAGCACAAATAGTCCACAACTGTACAGCCATTCCTTTAGTCACTGTTGAAAGTTACAAGACCACTGGAAAAATTTGACTTATAGCCATTTTTCACCCTTACAGCCATTGTAACATTAAATTCAGACCCCTGGCAACTGCTATGTATTCATGATGGGTTGCAATGTCCCGAGGAGTCACATGATCCCCTTTTGTGAGCTTCTGACAAGTAAAGTCAACGGGGGAAGCCAGATTCACTTAACAGCTGTTATTACTAACTTAACTGCAGTGATTCACTTAGCAACCGTGGCAAGAATGGTCGTAAAATGGGGCAAAACTCGCTTAACAACTCACTCGCTTAGCAAGGGAAATGTGGGGCTCACGTGTGGTTGTAAGCCGTTGCTTCACTTACCCCCACGACAAACTGAGTTATTTAAAATGCTGGTGTTGTGGCCTGCCAGCGGCCAGCAGAGCTGGCAGCTGATTCGGAAAGTGAGGAGGTCGGGGAGGAAGATGGGCCAGTCCTGGAGTCTGGGGAAGGCTCTGAGGAGGGCTCTGTGTCGGAGGCAGAGAGGGGGCCAGGGCTGTCTGACAGTTATCAGCTGCCTTCGGAGTCAGACATCAGTGAGGCGGAAGAACAGCTAGAGCCTGTTCCCATGTGAGTTGCCAGATGAAGGGAACAGCTAAAGAACAGGGGTTGACTTGGGAGTAAGGCCACAGGTGGATGGTGAATGGCCCCTCCCAGAGGGAATAAAAGAGGAGCCAAAAGGGAGTGGAGCTTGCAGGAGACCATTAGTTTGCTTAATTGGTTTGTGACACTCTGAGACTCCTTGCCAAGTTCTGCAGATACCGGCCTGGCAGCTCTCCAAGCCAGATAAGGTCTGTGACCGTAAATCCTCCCTTGAAAGACTTTGCTGGAAGTGAATGAGCAGAATTCACAGTCAATTAATAAAAGGTTTTTTTGTCGGGACCAGGAGTTTGCTTCATGCTCTCGGGAAGCCTCGCTCAGAACAACTGGTTTGGCTCTAAGCTGGGAGGCAGACTCTCCTGCTAATTCACGGGGAAGCAAGACATGGCGGAACTGAAACATGGGTAGCAGGGAGAGATGGGAAAAGCTTTACCTTGAGCTGCCAGCTGTCGGCTTTTTCAGCCCCATTTCCTCACACTGCGCCTCGTAGATCTGATTCATGGTAGAGTTGCCCAGCTCACACATCAGCTTTTAAACAACAGGTGAAAAAACAGAACAATGTGTGAACCAAAGTTGCTCTTTCAGCTTCTCCGTTTACATACAACACCGTGTTTTCAAATCATATCATGGGATCTGCTCACTGATGATCCCCTCATTCTGGGACACGTCCCCCTACAGAGGCCCACCTGATGGGTTTCTTTGTTTCCAGGACTGGTACTTTTCTGCCCAGTTCAAATCCAACACACTTAAATACGATGCTTATTCTTAGGTAAAGGTTCCCCTTGCACATATGCGCTAGTTGTTCCTGACTCTAGGGGGCAGTGCTCATCTCCGTTTCAAAGCTGAAGAGCCAGCGCTAACCAAAGACGTCTCCGTGGTCATGTGGCCAGTGTAACTCAATGCCAAAGGCGCACGGAACGCTGTTCCCTTCCCACAAAAGGTGGTCCCTATTTTTCTACTCGCATTTTTTACGTGCTTTCGAACTGCTAGGTTGGCAGAAGCTGGGACAAGTAACGAGAGCTCACTCCGTTACACAGCGCTAGGGATTTGAACTGCCGAACTGTGTCTTAGCCCCCGAGCCACCGCGTCCCAGCTGCTAGTTCTTAAGCTACGGGGTTTTTTCTCCTCAAACCTGCAAGATTTAATGCAGTGGTTTTCAACCCCTGGCCTTCACCTTGAAGAGGTGTGGGACTTCAACTCCCAGAATTCCCCGGCTCCTTCAAGGTGCCAAGATTGGAAAAACACAGGTTTACTTTTACTTTATTTCTTGAAGTGAATGCAAAATGGAATGTCGGAAACGTTACATTTTCTTCCTCAAGAATGCCTGTAGACTGTTGTTTTACTCAAGATGTGATTTGGTGATTTGGACTCTCCCCCCCACCCCCCGTGGTCGGTTCCTGCCAGTTCTAACCTCTTCTATAGAAGAGGTTCCACAAATCTACCATGCCGTTTAGAACCGGTTCCAGCTCCCTCCCCCTGCCTGTCCGCACATCATCAAGATGAAGAGCGAGAGGAGGAATTCTGGGAGTTGAAGTCCACAAGTCTTAAAGCTGTCAAGTTTGAACACCCCTGGAAGGTTTTTTTTCTAAAGGGTTAGGGGTGCCAGGGTCTTGTAACTTGACAGCTTTAAGACTTGCACACTTCAATGCCAGAATTCCTGAGCCAACATGACTGGAGGAGGAATTCTGGGAGTTGAAGTCCACAAGTCTTAAAGCTGTCAAGTTTGAACACCCCTGGGGTTTTTTTTCCTAAAGGGTTAGGGGAGCAAGGGTCTTGAAACTTGACAGCTTTAAGACTTGCGTGCGTCAAATGCCAGAGTTTCTGAGCCAACATTTTTGTTGCTAAGCAAGAGCGTTGTTAAATGAGTTTCACCACATTTTACAAATTGGTCACGCCCACCCAGTCACATGGCCGGCAAGCCACGCCCACCCAGTCACATGGCTGGCAAGCCACTCCCACCTGGTCACATGGCTGGCAAGCCACTCCTACCCGGTCACATGGCTGGCAAGCTACTCCCACAAAGCAGGCCACACCTATAGAAGAGGTTCTAAAAAAATTTGAAACTCACCATTGGTTCCTACCGGCCGAACCGGAAGTAGCTTGGCGGCCTGGGTTGCTGGAACCAGCAGTGACCCAAGGCCTGCCAGGCTCCTGAACTGGCTCTCCAAGAGGCGCCATAGGTGCAGCCACCTTGTTTTCTGCGCATGGGCAGAGCAATTTTAGTTGTACTGCTCATACGTGTGCACGGGGCATGTCCCTGAGCAAACTGGTAGTAGTCTCTGCCGGACCCCTCCCCCCTTGCCCCCTCCCCTCTAGAGCGGAGACTCTGGAAAGAGTGCAGAGAAGAGCAACCAAGAGGATTAGGGGACTTGGGGATTAAAACATAGGAAGAACGGTTGCAGGAACTGGGTATGTCTAGTTTAATGAAGGGAAGGACCAGGGGAGACATGATAGCAGTCTTCCAATATCTCAGGGGCTGCTCAAAAGAAGAGGGAGTCCAGCTATTCTCCAAAGCACCTGAGGGCAGAACAAGAAGCAATGGGTGGAAACTAATCAAGGAGAGAAAAAAACCTAGAAGTGAGGTGGAATTTCCTGACAGTGAGAACAATTAACCAGTAGAACAGAAGTTGCCTCCAGAAGTTGTGAGTGCTCCAACACTGGAAGTTTTTAAGATGTTGGATAACCCTTTGTCTGTAGTGGTGTAGGGTTTCCTATCTAGGCAAGGGGTTTGTCTAGAAGACCTCCAAGGTCCCTTCCCACTCTTTTATTCTATTCTATTATTTTGTCTACTTAGCTAGTGAGCTGGTGTGTGGATTTGGACTTTACCTTCAATAATTCTGGCTCCCAGGAATCCAACGTTAGCGACCGCACTTTAGAGCAGTGAACTCCCAAGCTCCTGTAGGAAAAAGCGAAGAGAGGTGGTTAGCTTCCCCTGCTGGCTATGCCCAATCAAATTTCAACCGACGATTCAACGGGTGCATTTGTTCCGAAATAACTCTCTCAACGTGGCCGGAGAACAGCCTCCTGGGCCAGCTGAGAAGACAGAGGTGCTTTGATCTTCTTTGCACGCAAGGAGGCATGCATGAAAGTACCCTCTGAGATTGCAGCTACTCTCTGAGCTTGTTGATTCTGTGTGTTTCTGTGTGTGTGTGTGTGTGCGTGCGTGTGCATGTGTGTGTGTCAAAGCACCTGGTATGCCCCAAATATAGGAGGGAGCGTACTGCTTCCCTTTTGCCTTTCACCTCCACCCTAGGAGCCTTCCAGGCAGGAAACCATTGGTGCATCCCACCATTGATAGATAGATGATAGATAGATAGATAGATAGATAGATAGATAGATAGATAGATAGATAGATAGATAGATAGATAGATAGGTATTCTCCTCCTCTATCACTATCACCCATAACAACAACAACACTCCTCCAACCCCATTCCTTTCTAGCACTGATGACGTTATCTAGCTGGGTAATGAAATGTCTGCAAGAAAACCACCGAACTCCAAGAGCACCAAGGATCTCACAGTTCTCCTCTTCCTCCACTCTCCACACCCCACTCCTTTCTAGCACCAATGATGTTATCTAGTTGGGTAATGAAACGCCTTCAAGAGACCACCGAGGACCCCACAGTTGAACCCTGAGCTATAAATATTCTCATCTATAGTGTGGGAAATACCTGTGTATCCCTGAACATTCAATGCATAGTAAGATGCCCAAGTTGATGCTCGCCCACCGGGGATCGGCCTGCCCGCAGTCACAACACTGGTCGTTGCCCGAGATACTCTGCACCCTCTGCAGGATCGTTTCCCCTTTCCCACTTCGGTCCCGGGAATCGGAGGCGGAATCGATACTGCTGGTCGAAGGGGAAGCTGTTCGATCCAATTTCTGGAGTAAGAGAAAAGCCAAAGATTGAAATATCAAGCAAAGATACGGCTTGTCAGGCATCCCTCAAGGGGGTTTATTTGCTTTTTGATTTCTCTTAATTACAACCAAAAAATATTTTGGTGTCATTTTCAAGGATAATCTGGAAGCTGATTGGATAAAAATGCCTCCCGTCGTTCTGAAAAAACAAAGGATGACCCATATCTGTTTTCTAATTTATAGGAAGATTTTATGAGTATGTGTCAGAGTGCGCACAGTGTGACTATGTGAGACAACCAGGAACAAATACAGTAAAGAGGTTTGTATTTGAATTGTGGTTTTGTCTACAAAGAATATATACATACATGTACATTACCCAGACCTCAAACAATCAGCAATTACAGCACTGGCCTCTTCTTATTACAGGCTCTTAAAGTGATATCGGCCCAAAACCTTGCTGACTCATTCCCAGCATTACATCATCGTAGGAGCTGGTCAACTCTTAAATCATGACCCTGACAGTATGTCTATGACAAATTTATGGGTATGACTCCTACTAGCCTTCTGGCTGACCACTCTACTCACTTCAATGTAGCAGCTATCTGGGCTTTCCCGATAAGCAGAAGCTATACTCGCTTGGACAGCCTGGATCCACGCTTGGCGGAGTTTCTCTGAATCGGCTTGTAACATGCAGCTCCTGCAGTGGGGAAAATGAGAAGAAGCTGCTTACCAGGAGAAACAGAATCAAAGTCTGGTCCAGTGAGGTTCTTGTTCTGATTGGGCTTCCCAAGAGCCTGAAGCAAACTCCGTGTCCCAACAAAAACCCCTTTTATTAATGTACTGTGAATTCTGCTCATTCACATCCAGCCAAGTCTTTTCAAGGGAGGATTTATGGTCACAGACCTTATCTAGCTTGGAGAGCTGTCAGGCTGATATCTGCAAAACTTGGCAAGGAGTCTCGGAGAGTCAGGAACCAATGAAGTGAACTAATGGTCTCCTGCAAACTCCACTCCCCTTTTGCTCCTCTTTTATTTCCTCTGGGAGGGGCCATTCATCGTCCACCGGTGGCCTTACTCACAAGTCGACCCCTGTTCTTTAGCCGTTCCCTTCATCTGGCAACTCTGCACATGCGGACACTGGGAACAGGCTCCAGCTGTTCTTCTGCCTCACTGATGTTTGACTCTGAAGGCAGCTGATAACTGGCATACGGCCCTGGCCCCCTCTCTGCCTCCAGCACAGAGCCCTCCTCAGAGCCTTCCCCAGACACCAGGACTGGCCCATGTTCCTCCCCAACCTTCGCTGGCAGACCACAACAGTTCTCCTTTCTCAACCCTTTTGACACCAGAAGATATTAATTTCCCCTTTGCTTGTTATTTATCAGTTACGAATGCTTGGCGTAGCGACAGCAAATTTGGAGGCAAACTAAGTTACTTAAACACAGAAGTTTCTTAATGGTTAATGCCCACACCTTGCCCCTCCAAAACTGGGATTTGGAGCAGTGTGTGAATGGATCCCATTGCGGATTGCTTAACAAGCCTTGGTTAAACAAATCATGACTTGTTGTAACAAGGAAAGCCAGACAGAGTAAGGGAGAAGTCACTGGACTTTAAAGGCATCCTTCTAACAAATTGCCAGTTTGTATGGTTTTAGTCGTAAGGATTAAACCAGAATCAACATAGATAGAGGAACATCAGGGCTTTATTTAAAGTGAGAGACACAGTTAATTGTTTAGATGGAGAAACTGTTGTGAAGCAGAAAAAGCAGATGCATGTATGTACATTAATGTACATACAAGGGATGCAATGGCTCAGCTAAGACGCTGAGCTTGTCGATCGGAAAGGTCAGCAGTTCGAATCCCTAGTGCCGCCTAATGGAGTGAGCTCCCGTGACTTGTCCCAGCTTCTGCCAACCTAGCCGTTCGAAACATATAAAAATGCAAGTAGAAAAATAGGAACCACCTTTGGTGGGGAGGGAACAGCGTTCCATGCGGCTTCGGGAGTTGAGTCATGTCAGCCACATGACCACGGAGACGTCTTCGGACAGCGCGGACTGTTCAGCTTTGAAACAGAGATGAGCACCGTCCCCTAGAATCGGGAACGACTAGCACATATGTGCAAGGGGAACCTTTACTTTACCTTTATGTATGTATATATGAATGTATGTTTGGATGGATAGACAGACGGACGCACAAGGAAGGAGAAATTCTTCTTCTCTTCCATAGCTCCAGATATCTGAACTGGCTACTTTAGCTTTCATCGAACGCTAGAGTTGTCCCAAGTAATTCATTCTCCTCCCCCCCAAAAAATCTGACCGCGTATCTCACAAAAATTTCCTTCCCTATTTAACCTCCATCTCCCCTTCTCTTCTCCATCCTTCGCCTCTTTTCAAGGCTGCTGTTGACACTATGGAACAAACGACACAAGGATTTTCTATCCCCCTCTTCTTCTTCTAAGGAACCCGTAACTTACTTGGTGGGAGAGACCACTTCAAAGCAAAACCTCCGTTCTATGTCCTCGCAAGGCTTGACTGTGCAGAGTCGGAGGTCTTCCACCACCACTGTGAGTACATCCTAGAAGGGGAAAAGACATCTGTGTTAAGGCTCCCTGCAACTGGATCCCCCGTGGCTAAAGAGCGGTAGACAAATGAGGGTCCATTTATAGAAATATTTTTTTGTAATAGCTCCTGTGTCAAGTTTCCTAACCGTGCCGTACCTGATTCATAATAAGCGAGCCAATGTCTTAAGTACAAAAACCAGTGATTTATTAACAGCTTCATTAGGCATTCTTCATTAGGCAATATTTATTCGCAGCCATTACTTTGCTCTCTCTTTGACATTCTCTGAGTCAAAACATGGATGGCCCCTATCTCTCCCCCTCCTAGATACAATAAGAGTTTTTAAGTCTTGTGAATCATTGCACCAATCAGTTCAGTTATGGTAAGGACAAGGATCGGCAACCTGCGGCTCTGGAGCCACATGTGGCTCCTTCATCCCTCTGCTGCGGCTCCCTGTCGCCAGTTGGGACCACAATTTTGAGAGCGGCTTCTGATTTGGGGAGGGGGGGAGAGCATGGTGCACCAGGAAGAGACTCTATGGTGGGGGGACCAGACTTCCAGTTGGGGAGCATGGCGCACCAGGAGGAGACTCTATGGTGGGGGGACCAGACTTCCAGTTGGGGAGCATGGCGCACCAGGAGGAGACTCTATGGTGGGGGAACCAGACTTCCAGTCGGGAGCATCACACACCAGGAGGAGACTCTATGGTGGGGGGACCGGACTTCCGGTTGGGAGCATGGCGCACCAGGAGGAGACTCTATGATGGAGGAACCAGACTTCCAGTCGGGAGCATCACGCACCAGAAGGAGACTGTATGGCGGGGGAACCGGACTTCTGGTCAGGAGCATCATGCACCAGGAGACTCTATGGTGGGGGGACCGGACTTCCGGTTTGGGAGCATGGCGCACCAGGAGGAGACTCTATGGTGGGGGAACCAGACTTCTGGTCGGCTCCAGAATTGAACAGGGACCTTCCAGTTAGGACCTTTGTGGCACTTTGAGTGTTTAAGGTTGCCAACCCCTGGGTTAAGGTTAGGGTTAGGGCTAGTAAGGAAACTAACCTTTAACTTCTTCTGGTACACCAGCTGGCTATTTTGTATGGAGAACCACCTCCTGCAAAGAGAAACAAAGGATGGGACAAAAACAGCTTGAAAGAGGATGGACAGCACTCTCTTGCCTTTCAGAATAAATGGAGACTTGGAGAAGATTCTGAAAATGACAACTAAAAGGCTTTTATTAGAAGCAGCTGCAGTACAGTGTTGGCTTTGACAAATGTTTGTCACGTCTATTTAGCCTGGCCTTTTACAACCTGGTGTAATGGTAGGTGGAGGACAGGAAGGCCACAGACTAAGCAATAGTCAGATGAGCCAGCAGAAAGAATCTCAGAAGGCACCCTCCCTAGTTTCTTCAACTGTTAAAGGGAGTGCGGGGAGAGAGATATATACTTTCGGACTTGCAAAATTATGTAAGATGAAAGTAAAGGTTCCCCTCGCACATACTGTATGTGCTAGTTGTTCCCGACTCTAGAGGGCAGTGCTCATCTCAGTTTCAAAGCCGAAGAGCCAGCGCTGTCCGAAGACGTCTCCGTCGTCATGTGGCCAGCATGACTAAATGCCAAAGGCGCACGGAACGCTGTACCCTTCCCACCAAAGGCGGTCCCTATTTTTCTACTTGCATTTTTTAACGTGCTTTCGAACTGTAGGTTGGCAGAAGCTGGGACAAGTAACAGGTACACACTCCATTATGCAGTGCTAAGGATTCGAACAGCCGAATGGCCGACCTTTCTGATCGACAAGCTCAGCGTCTTAGCCACTGAGCCACCACATTCCTAATTCTGTTAATATACCCTTAAGTCAGAGCAAGTATTTCTGGATTTGCTTCCTGTCTGAATGAGCTCGTAAGATGTTTACAAACGATGAGGTGGCAATTTCTAGAACTCCCAGCACCCATCTGAAGAGGAAGTGAAGTGTCCTAGCCTGTATTTTGACTTGGTTCTTCCCATCCCCCCCCAAACCATCCACCATGCATCAATTTTTCGGTGGGGGGCTCCTCCCAATAACTTACCGATTCCAGGTCTTGAACGCATTGCTGGCTCTCTTGAAGAGGTACCCTTCCATCACTACTCCGTTGGGCGCATCGACGTTGAATTCCACTTTGGATTCATCGTAAGAGAAATCCTGAAGGACAGGGGCGAAGGGAAAGAAAACACGAGCTTGGGTACAACAAATTCTAAATATCTTTCTTGTCAGGTAATGAGGATTTAATAGCTGCCTGCTGATGTAAGGTTGTAAACTGTAAGCTGATGCAATGCGGATGATTCAGCTGTGGTATAACCAGTTTAAGTCTCTGATGGGGTCCATACAACTCTTTTATCGTTTCAGGAGGTGTCTATATATAGGGGCCATTAGAGGGAGTCTCTCTCTCTCTCTCTCTCTCTCTCTCTCTCTCTCTCTCTCTCTCTCTCTCTCTCTCTCTCTCTCTCTCTCTCTCTCTCCGCATGTCTTTCTGTCTCTCTCTCTCTTTCTCCTCTCTTTCTCTCCTTCTCTGTCTGCGTGTCTCTCTTTCTGTCTCTCTCTTTCTCCTCCCCCCCTCCCTCTCATCGTGTATCTTATTTCTCTCCTTGTATCCATAGCTGAGTGGTAAGGAATTTATCTACCATGTGCATGTCTGTATCTATTTGTGTATAAACGACTATTAATTGTCTAAAGGCTCTGTGTGCTGTGTGCTGTGTGTTGTGCTCCTGGGTTTAATCTCATAATAAGAGTCACGCTGCCAAAACTCTGACCTTTAAGCTAACTTTAGGCTGTCTCGATTTGAGCAAGGCACTAGGATCACAGCCACAATCTGGGTGGGAATTGAGCCACTCCATTCATGAAGTAGGCTGCAACCCTTTGGGCCATATTCATCATCCATCATCCAATCACTGGCTTGGTTTGGTTTTGGGGGTTAGTGGGGAAATTGGAAGCCCAACCACAATAGCTGAGAATGGCCAGATGGGGGGGTGAAAATAATGCAAAAAATGGTAGCCACAGTCCTACAATAAGTCTAAGACAGTGATGGCTAACCTTGTCGTCATACGCCAACCCATATTGCAATGCGCGTGGTACCCCCCTGCACTCCCCCCGCCCCTGCGCATGTGCACAGAACCCACCACTCCCCATCTTGGGCCTAGTTTGCTTCCCTGCAGCCTCGTGGGACCATAAACAGGCCACACACACACACACCGTGCTCCCCCCCACCCCTGTGCATGCGTATGACCCTTCGCCCCCCCCCCCACATGTGTGCGCATCTCCCACATGCACCCAGCTCCCTGTGCATGCATGGCAGAGACCCGAAAAATCAGCTGTCTAGCAGGAGGCGCACATGCGCATTGGAGCTGAGCTAGGGCGACATGTGCCTGCAAAGAGGGTTCTGCGTGCCACTTGCAGCACCATGGGTCTAAGACGATGGAAACAACAATGGGAAAAGGGGGGGGGGAACCCCAGGAAAATCCCAGCCTCACTCATTTTGCAAAAAAAAAAAAACCTTTCAGTATGACTCTCTATCAATAATAATGTTGATCTAATTAAATGTGGGTTTATTTCGATAAATCCCAGCGAAGCCACGAACCACCCAGATGTGCACATTGGAGAGCCAGCAGAGGGCTTGGTGGTTCATTTTAAGCCACTCTGTGTGGCTTCTTTGGTTTGGCTTATTTTTGTTTCGACGTCTTAAGATGCCTTGTCCTACTTTAAAAACAGCGCCTGAAAAAGCAAACCGTCTATAAATAAACTGAGAGCAAGTAAACAAATATATATATATACGTTTAGGGTCCATGTGTTGAGTGGATCCAGCCATCCCACACTTCAAAACCACAATGTATGGCCCTGCCTAATGTGGTTACGCAAACCAAATGTGATTTATTCTCGAAACCATGGCTTAAAGGAATATGGAAACTCTGCTCAGTGTATGCTGTTTAAACACAGATCTCTCTCCCTCCCTCTCTCTCTCTCTCTCCCTTCCCCTCTCTCTCCCTCCTCCCTCCCTCTCTCTCTCCCTCCCTCTCCCCCTCTCTCCCTCCCACTCCCTCTCTCTCCCTCCCTCTCTGCCTCTCTCTCCCTCCCTCTGCTGGTCTTCTGCTGACCTTCTCCTGGTGAGAGATCGCAAAAGGGGATCACATGACCCCCGTGGGACACAGCCACCATCATAAATACGAACCAATTGCCGAGTGTCCAAATTCTGCTCACAAGACCATGGGGGAATGCCACAATGGTCGTAAGTGTGAAAATCAGTCCTAAGCAGGAGTGAAATGGTACTAATTCGGACCAGTTTGCCCGAACCGGTAATAAAAATGCTATCGGTTCACCCAAACTGGTAGGAAAAAAAATGCTACCGTTTCAGTCGAACTGGTATTTCCAATGATCAGCTGTGATGCGCGATTTATATTACCGTATTTTTTCAGACTATAAGACACACCGGAGTATAAGACGCACCATGATATTGAAGAGGTTAATTTTTTTTTAAAAGGTTTTGCACTATGCAGGCCTCCCAAACCCTCTGCACGTCTTGTTCTTTGTAAAAAAAAACAGGGGGGGGGGACTTGCAGAGCTTTGGGAGGCTTGTAGAGTGCACCCAAGGGCTGGGGAGGGGGGCAAAATGGCCCATTTTTTGCTCTTTCTTCCCTCCCCAGCCCTCAGGAGCACTTTGCAAGCAATAGCAATAGCAGTTAGACTTATATACCGCTTCATAGGGCTTTCAGCCCTCTCTAAGCGGTTTACAGAGTCAGCATATCGCCCCCAACAACAATCCGGGTCCTCATTTCACCCACCTCGGAAGGATGGAAGGCTGAGTCAACCCTGAGCTGGTGAGATTTGAACAGCCAAACTGCAGAACTGCAGTCAGCTGAAGCAGCCTGCAGTGCTGCATTTAACCACTGCGCCACCTCGGCTCTCACCCCTCCACATCTCCCTGAAGAGCCTCTCCCAAACCCTCTGCACATCCATTTTGCAAAGGGGGCGGGGTTTCGGTAGGCCAAAAATGCTGTATTCAGTGTATAAGACGCACCCAGATTTTCACCCTCTTTTTTGGTGGGGGAAAGGTGCGTCTTATACTCCGAAAAATACGGTAGCTAGAATCCTCGGATTTTCTGCTTTCTAGCTAATCTAAATCGTGTGGCACAGAGGATTTCCCCCCCCCCGCCCCCCCGTCGTTGTTCTACTTACCTTTGCAGGCGCACTCGGTAGCAGGCTCCGCCCACCCGCCCGGACATCATCACGTCTGTTTCTGACGCCCTGCGCATGCGCGGAGGCAGCTCGTGCGAGCAAAGCGCGCGCTCTCGCTCACATTGCTACCAAACTGCTAGCAAAGGGAAGTTGACTTCACCTCTGGTCCCGAGTCCCCCTTTTCAGCGCCGTTGCAACTTTGGCAACGGTCACTAAGCCAGCCGTTGCAAATCAAGGACTATCCGTACTTCTTTCTTCACTCCTGGCTGCATCCATTCATGCCGCTCCGTTCCGTCGCGGGGTTTCACCCCCTTCCTTTGAGATGTTGGTTTCTTTATTTATTGAATGTATTCGCTGCCGGTTTCACCACGAAAAAGCACCTGGGCTTGGCGAATAAAAACGGGAGGCCCAAGCAGTAGAAAGTTGCCAGGCGAGGCAAGGAACCATTACCTTGAAAGCTTTCTGCTCATTGGGAGCAGCACGGCCTCCGGCATGTTCAGTTGCTAAGCAACAAAGCATCTTCTCTGCTTAGGATGAGTGCATCACACACACACACACACACATAGAGAGACACGCACACCCCCGCAAACGATAACACTGGCTCCCTCCAGCTCATGTCACGTTAAAGAGAATAAAAGCAATATGACCAGTGTCCCCACATGCTCGCGAGGGATGCTGGCATTTTGACGCAGCTATGATAACTTCTCTGGAATCGGTTTCCCCCCGTACACATCATGGGGAATGACTCGTAGCCATTTAGAAAAAACAAAGCAAACATTTAAAACTGAGTTTTCATTTCCCCCCCCCCCCCGCCCCCCCAGCAGTTGGTACCAGATTGTGATTTGGACGTTTGGCAAAAAAAAAGTAAATAAAACAAACATTATGCATTTATTTCAAGGTAAAGGTTCCCCTTGCACATGTGTGCTAGTCGTTCCTTCCTTCTTTACTTCCTGCATTATAGCATTTAGACATATACCGCTTCACAGAGCTTGACAGCTCTCTCTAAGCGGTTTACAGAGTCAGCATCTCTTGCCCCCAACAATCCAGGTCCTCGTTTTACCCACCTCGGAAGGACGGAAGGCTGAATCAACCTTGAGCCGGTGAGAATCGAACTGCCAAATTGCAGGCAGCCGGCAGTCAGCAGAAGTAGCTTGCAGTACTGCACTCTAACTATTGTGCCACCAAGGCTTCCTTCCTTCCTGCGTTATAGCATTTAGACTTATATACCGCTTCACCAGTGCTTTTGCAGCCCTCTCTAAGCGGTTTACAGAGTCAGCATCTCTTGCCCCCAACAATCTGGGTCCTTGTTTTATCCACCTCGGAAGGATGGAAGGCCGAGTCAACCTTGAGCCGGTGAGAATCGAACTGCCAAATTGCAGGCAGCCGGCAGTCAGCAGAAGGAGCCTGCAGTACTGCACTCTAACCACTGCACCACCAAGACTGGCTTGCTTGCTTCCTTCGTTCCTCCCTCCCTTCCTCCCTTCTTTTCATCTTCCTTCCTTCCCTTCACCTTCCTTCTTTCATTCCTTCCTTCCTCTTTGAAGTCTTACATTATACAGTCCCCAACCCCTGGTCCGTGGAGCAATATCGGGCCGCAGCATGCCAGAAAGTGGTCCGTGCAAACAAGCAAAGACACATTCTGTGGGGTGGGGGCAGCACACAAAACCACACCCTCTCCGGTCCACGGAAAAAAACCTCTCTCCATGGAACTGGTCCCTGAGTCCCCAAAAGGTTTGTGGGCCGCCACATCATAGAGCCTGTTTATCATTCCTGATTTAATATTTTACGCGAGTGTTTTCATACAACAGAAAAGTAATTGCTCGCTCCATTGTGCCGTTCTTGTTTTTATTTCCCCTTTGGCTTTAATAAAGGCGGCCGAGAAAAATAAGGGGAGAAAGGCTGCAGACACGGAGATATGTCCACACGTCGTTCCGCCCTGATGACACAGATACGGAGTGACAGCCCGAAAACCACCCCGTCCCAGTTTATGCCCAGCCTGTGAGAAGCCTCATCAACGACAGTGACGGCCGGAGCCCATCTCTGTGGCTGCTACCATGCGCACAAGTCACAGGTAGAGCGACGCGGCGTAACTGAGCTTTTCTGAAAATTTATCCATCCAGATCTAGAGCAGTCGGCTGCTGGTTTTGTGAATTTTTAAAATCCCTTTTCTCGTTCCAATTTGAACCAAATTGCAAAGCAAACCCGATTTGATTCGGGGGTTTAAAAACCCACAGGCCCATCCTGGCAAAATGTCCAAATTGCTTTAAAGTGCTCTGTTTAATTCGATTTGGGGTGGGGTTTTTTTATCATGGAAACTGACACATTGGCTGCTTCCTCTGTTTCCCCATCTTGACTGGCAAGAATGCCCATCAGAGCCATTATCTGAAAGCACCAGGGGGCTGTCTTTTAACTCCTCCCACCACCCAAATGCAACATAAGGTAAGGGTAAAAATTCCCCTCACATATATGTGCTAATCGTTCCCGACTCTAGGGAGCATCTCTGTTTCAAAGCCGAAGAGCCAGCGCTGTCCGAAGACGTCTCCGTGGTCATGTGGCTGGCATGACTCAACGTCCTGTCCCCTTCCCACCAAAGGTGGTTCCTATTTTTCTATCCATGGATAGATGGATGGATGGATTGGATTGGATAAGTTAGTTAGATAGATAGATGGATGGATGGATGGATGGATGGATGGATGGATGGATGGATGGATTGGATTGGATAAGATAGATAGATGGATGGATGGAGAATTGTGTCACACAAGAATTGTGTGAAGCACCCCTATTGTGAGTCTTTTTTTCCTACTGTGTCATTAAATCACACGCACTAAACACCCCATTTTCCAGCCGTTTCCACTGCCTTTATTTTCAGGTTTGAATTTATATAACAGTCTAGCATAGAGAAGGGTGGGTTTTTTTTCCTTCTCCCCCCCAACAATATTGGACAATTGTTTCTATGGAAACCTCAAATGCCAACGCAAAGAAATAGCAAATTCTAAGAGAGCGAACAGAGGATGGCGATGATACAAAATTTAAGGAGAGGAGGTTCCTTTTCCACCAAAAGTGGTTCCTATTTTTCTACTTGCATTTTTTTTTTGGGAAATATATTTTATTCAATTTTCACATTCCATTTGCAATCATTTATATACAGGGTATTTACTATAAGAAAAGAAAAAAAAAGAAAAAGGGAATAAAACGAACAAGTAAAAAGGAAACACAACTCATCATTCACAACCCCACCTAACCCTTGCGTCCTCCATACACCCCATCTACCCCCTCCAACTTTCCTTTCTCCCTCTAACACTCCCCTCCTACTTCCCTTTCCCCTCAAGCCTTCCTTCTCCCCTTACTCCCCAGACACCCTCCTTACATTCCCCTTACTCCTTACATTCCCCTTACTCCTTCCTTACTCCTCCCTCTTCCTTCCCTCTACCTCCCTCCTTGGTGTATGCCTTTATTCGAGTGTTGTTTGATCTGATAAAAGTAAAGTAAACCAAGGAAAATAATAATAATAATAATAATAATAAAAAAAAGGAACCACCGTATATAAATACATTCTTGTTCTTATTAAAACTATATTAACACCCCCCCACCCCACCCCCCACAATCCCCATCCCTAATCCTCCGACTTCCCAGGGTCCACACCTGGCACTACCTTCTATCTAAGATATCTTGTATACATATGGATTAAAAAATAAAAGTAATATATCAAAAAAAAAAAAAAAAGAAAAGCAGAGAAAGAAAAAAAAAGGAAAAAAAGAAAAGAGAAAAGAGAAAAAAGAAAAAAAGAAACCACTCTTTGTGTTGATCTCAGCCCCCCATCTTTATCTATGCTTAAATAGTATAAATCATTCTATCTATATTTTATTCTCATCTCTTACTTCTTTGCTATTTACCCCGACCTTCTGTAGACTCTCCCGTTCCCTTCCTAAACCTCATGATCCCTTCCAGTAAGATTTAAGCAGCGTAGTTTATGCCATATATTCAAATATAACTTTACAGACAAGTAATCAAACTTTCCCATCTAGTAAAATTTAAACAACGTAAATGATCTTTCTTTACCCCTTTTTCAAACAGTAATTCAAAATAATCTAACCCGATTTCCCCTTCTTAGTAAAGTTAAGCAGCGTAGATCAGATATTACTTTACACAGGAATCAATTTCTGTAATTCCAACCGACTTCCCCTTCTAATAGAATTTAAATAACTTAGTTCATTCCACATGTATTTTACCCTCATCCCCCACTTGTCTGATATTTACCACTATCAAATTTATACTACCATTTGTTTAAAATATAACTCAGAGCGATTTGTAGCATGAATCCTTCCACATATTCCAATAATACTTTCAGCAAAATTCAGTTAACCTTCTATTTTAAGGTAGTCGCTTCTAACAAAGTTTAAACAACATAAATCATTCCACATTCTTTTTACAGTTATCTTAAGATAATCCCAAGCGGCTTCCTGTTCTAATAAGCTTTAAACAACGTAAATTTTGCCCTCATCCCTTGCTTGTCTAATATTTATCACAAATAACGTAGTACTACCATTTGTTTAAAATATAACTCAGAGCGATTTGTAGCATGAATCATTCCACATATTCCATTAATACTTTCAGCAAGATTCAGTTAACCTTCTATTTTAAGGTAGTCGCTTCTAACAAAGTTTAAACAACATAAATCATTCCACATTCTTTTTACAGTTATCTTAAGATAATCCCAAGCGGCTTCCTGTTCTAATAAGCTTTAAACAACGTAAATTTTGCCCTCATCCCTTGCTTGTCTGATATTTACCACAAATAACGTAGTTCATTCCACATGCATTTTACCCTCATCTCTTGCTTGTCTAATATTTACCACTATCAAATTTATACTAGCGTTTATTTGAAAAATAACTCAGAACTATTACAACCAACTTTCCCTTCAAATAAAAGTTAAGTAGCATGGATCATATTCAAATAATGCTTTCAGCAAGAGTCAGTTAACCTTCTATTTTAAAATAGTCCCATCTAACAAAGTTTAAACAACATAAATCATTCCGCATTCTTTTAACCACTATCAGATTTATGCTAACGTTACTTTAGAATCTAGCTCAAAGTAGTTTCACCCAGCTTTCCCCTTCTGATAAAAATTAGTCCACTTTTTCTACCGGAGAGAGGTCTCAAACCCCCATTCAGTCCTCAACTTTAGGAAGTCTTTTGAAGTATCTAAATTCTCGATCTGCGTTCTTCTGCTTCTCCGAGGGAGGAGGGGCTACCCCCTCCATCTTGCAGCCGCATGGCCAGCCGTTTGCTTTCTCCTTCCGCTTGTCTCTCCTCTCTTCCAAGCGCGGCAGGAAGTCCCGCCTTCAGAATCCTACAATAGAAATCTTGAGCCTCCGAAACAGAGTTAAGACGAAATCTTTGATTCTCAAATGTAACCGTGATGCCGGCAGGGGCCTCCCATCTGTATCGAATCTGTTGACTCCTAAGCTCTTTAGTTAAAAAGGCGTAGTCCCTTCTTGCTCTCAACATTTGGAAAGGTATATCTTTGAAGACAATCACGTCCTGGTCATCAACTCGGAGACTGTTATTATGAAACTTTTGCACAATCGCGTTTCTAGATTCTTTTGTAGAGAAATGTATAATTATGTCCCTCGGGAGCTGTCGCTGTTCCGCTATCAATGAGTTCTGGCGATAGATTTTCCGAATCTGCCAATCAAAGTTAAGTCCCGGGCCTCCCAGCGCATGGCTGAAGGCTTCAGCAAATGTCTGTTTCAAATTCTCCTGCTCCTTTTCACGGAATCCTCTGACTCTTATTGAAAATGCCTTCCTATCAAAATTTAGCGTCATAAGCTGTTCTTCGTTATTTCTAATTTTTTCTTGTAAAATTTGAATATTGGTAGTCAAATCAAAATTAGCCTTCTCCAGACTTTCCAATTTGTTCTCTATTTCAGCAGAGTAATCTGACAGGGCAGACACGGCTGCAAACGTATTCGCCTTCATTTGATTAACTTTAGATTTTAGATCCTCATAAAGTTGCAATACAAATTCCTTAAGTTCTTGCTTAAGGGCATTAAATATTTTAAAGAGATATTCCTGTGTTAAAACTTCTCCAGTAGAGGGCGTAGGAGACAAAGCTGTGTTTCCAAAAAAGATTGTTTAAATTCTTTAGACACATTTGTAGCAAGACGTTTCTTTGATCTGGGTGCCATAATAGATAAACAAGTAAGCAGTGCTTCGCTCCCCTCTATTTCCAAAGAAAAAGAGTTTATTTTGTTAAGGAGCGGTCTGCAGGAAGATAAGCCCGGCTAAGTACATCCAGTAATCATCCACGGAGAGAAATCGCCATTTTAAAGTCTATTTAAACAAAGAAGTCTTTAAGACAAATGGTGCTGGTATTTAAGATAGTAATAAAAGCATAAATCTCACAGGGTGGTACCCTCCCGTATCAACTCTAGCTTGAAAAAAAACTTTGTTTTGTCCTGGGGGGGCTAGCCTGTCTGGGGCTGCCAAAAAAAAAAAAGGCAGCTGAGAGGAACTGGCCGGAGATAAAGGCTCCGCTTCGGCTGGATCTAATCTCTTCCACAGCCAAAAAAAGAAAAAGGCTGTGGCTTACGAATAGACCCTAACCTACGGAGCTATCCTCCCTGCCCCTTTCTTAGCCAAAAAGGGGTGCTATCTATGATCTTATTTAGATATACAGACCAGATCTCTGAGGAGGCTCGGTGGAGCCCTCCTCGGCAACAGGCCACGCCCACAGGAAGTCTACTTGCATTTTTTTTACGTGCTTTCAGACTGCTAGGTTGGCAGAAGCTGGGACAAGTCATGGGAGCTCCCTCCGTTACGCGGCGCTAGGGATTCGAACCACTGAACTACCACCATTTCTGATCGACAAGCTCAACGTCTTAGCCACTGAGCCATCGCGTCCCTTGACATAATACACCATCCTTTTGACTTCTGCAGGGATGATCAGAGGCAGACCAGCTCACACCCAACATGGTGAAATGGGAGGAACTGGGGAGGCCCAGTGCCTTAAGCAAGCAAAGGTGGCATCCAGAAGAAACCTTGGCTTGGTGGGACTAGGTCTCAACACAAGTTTCCCCGCATCAAAGATTGCCAAATCCAAAGACGCGCTCACCTTCTTTTTAAGTGGCATCCTGAACCAGACCTCAGGAAAGGCCCACCTCTGCTTTCCTCACCTGCTCAAAGGATGTTTTCCGAGCCCCCCTCCAATTTATAAAGGGGGGAAGGGATGCCCCAACCTTGCTCAATTGTATTAATGCCCCTTCTGTCGTTCTGAATCCAAATCACGTCCTAGAATCTGCTGTTTTTGCAGCTCCAGCCGGAGACGCCAATCCTTTCCGGCCTCCTCCTCCTCCTCCCAACTCCAAGAAATGCTGTTCTCCTCCCCCCCCCACCACCACCATTCTGAGATGCTGCTCTCCCCCCACTCTCTCCCTTTCCCTTACCAGAACATACTCCAGCCGTCCAAAAATCTTCATGATGCCCCTTTCGTGCCATGTGGCTGGGCTCCACCAAGCGTAGAAGCCGTCACACTCCCAGCAGGTAATTCTACATGGCGTTATTAAGTGAGGAGGGGGTTTTCTCCTGCCTCCTGCTCCGTCCACCCAACCCTCAGCACACACGCTGCCTGGGCTGAAAATCTTTCTTATGTTGCTGCTATTATTGGTTATTATTATTTTGTGGTTAATCTATGGTGAGACTCACAGCCTTTGGGGCTGTTTGGTAGCTCAACAGCTTGAATCCTAACAAGGACCTAGGAACTGTTAAGGTAACGTCGAAGGATATAAGCTGTTCCAAGTAGGGTGGTTTTTTATAGAGTCAGAATGTTCAAGTCTGATAAATTTAAAATTTCCAAATAGCGAGGTGGTATTATTATTATTATTCTACAATTGTATCACAGGGGCCAGTTGTTTCGCCGGATTTGGCATTGGTTACTAGTCGGGCCCCACCCAGGGCCTAGGACGTCGTAACGTATTTTCGTAATATGCGTGCAGATCCAAGCAGTGCGGCTTTTTGCATTTGACTGATGGTGATTTTGTCAATTTTTAACTGTTTTAAATGTATTCCAGTGCTTTTGGAATAGCACCCAGTGTGCCAATTACCACTGGAATTACCACTGCTGGTTTGTGCCATAGTCGTTGAATTTCGATTTTTAAGTCCTGGTATCTTGCGATTTTTTCATGTTCCTTCTCGGCGACCCTGCTATCACCTGGTATTGCGATGTCTATGATTGTGACCTTATTTTCTCAACCAGTGTGATGTCTGGTGTATTATGCGCCAGTATTTTGTCCGTTTGTATGCGAAAATCCCACAAGATCTTGACCCATCTGATTTTCGGTGACTTTTTCAGGCTTATGTTCCCATCAGTTTGTTGCTGTTTTAATATGATACCTTTTGCACAAATTCCAGTGGATCATTTGTGCTACTGAATTGTGCCGTAATTTATAATCAGTCTGCGTGATTTTTTTACAGCAGCTGAGTATGTGATCAACAGTTTCATCAGCTTCTTTGCAAAGTCTGCATTTGGCATCATCAGAGGATTTTTCGATTTTGGCCTTAATGGCATTTGTGCGGATAGCTTGTTCTTCCGCAGCCAGGATTAGTGACTTTGTTTTCTTTCTTTAATGTACCTGCAGTTAACCATAACCAAGTTTTTCACTGTCCACTTTATCTTTTACTTTTTCCAGAAATTGGCCATGCAATGCTTTGTTCTGCCAACTCTCCATTCTTGATTTTATCACATCTTTTCTGTATTCTTGTTTCGTTGGGCCTTCAGTAGATTTTTGTTCTTTACTTCGATTAATAGATGTTCTTGACTTTCTTTTAAATAATCAGCCAGTGCATGTTTTTCTTCTTCAACTATTTGCTTCACTTGTAATAATCCTCTGCCACCTGATTTTCGGGGCAGGTACAGTCTATCAGTATCACCATGTGGATGTAAACTGTAGTGCATTGTCATTAGTTTCCTGGTTTTTCGGGCCAAAATGTCCATTCAGCTTGTGTCCAGTTAACTATACCAGCTGTGTATCTTATAACTGGTATTGCCCAGGTATTTATGACCTTGATTGTATTTCCACCATTCAATTTAGATTTCAAAATTTTCCTAACTCTGTTCGTTTATTATTATAACTCTGTTGTTGTTGTTGATGTTGTTGTTGTTGTTATTATTATTATCATTATCATTATTATATTTTCCCACTCCCCTTGCTCAAAGACTCACCCGCTAGGTCCTGTCAGTGCAAGAGACGCTGGGAGAGTGAACCCAAGTGCAGAGCTGGCCTGAGGACCACCTGCCCATCCGTCCGTCCCCCCTCGATCCTCCCCCCCCAGGGCCCACGGCTTCTCTTTCAGAATCAATCAGCTTAGTGCATGAGCTCATTTCCATACAGCTGTCGCCTCTGGATGGAAGTGGGGAAAGCAGCGAAGGCAGAGAGAGGACAGAGCCTACACACCATGAAAATCTATATCTATCTATCTATCTATCTATCTATCTATCTATCTATCTATCTATCATCTATCTATCTATCTATCTATCTATTTATCTATCTATCTATCATCTATCTATCTATCTTATCCAATCCAATCCATCCATCCATCCATCTATTTTAACCCATACAATCCATCCATCCATCCGTCCATCCATATATCTATCTTATCCTATCCAATCCACCCACCCACCCACCCACCCACCCACCCACCCACCCACCCACCCATCCATATCCATCCATCCATCCATCCATCCATCCATCCATCCATCCATCCATCCATCCATCTTATCTTATCCTATCCATCCATCCATCCTATCCTATCCTATCCTATCCAATCCATCCATCCTATCTTATCGTATCTTATCTTATCCTATTCTGTCCTGTCCTGCCCTATCCATCCATCCATCTTATCCTATCCTATCCTATCCTATCCTATCCTATCCTATCCTATCCTATCCTATCCTATCCTATCCTATCCCTCCCTCCCTCCCTCCCTCCATCCTATCCATCCATCCATCCATCCATCCATCCATCCATCCTATCCATCCATCCATCCATCCATCCATCCATCCATCTATCCTATCCTATCTAATCCATCCACCTATCTTGTGAGTCCCTTGGACTGCAAGGCAATCCCATCGGTCACCTAATGAGAAGGAAGAAGGACTCCCTGGAGAAGAGCCTCATGCTGGGAATGATGGAGGGCAAAAGAAGAAGAAGGGTATGACAGAGAAGGAGGTGGCTGGATGGAGTCACCGAAGCAGTCGGTGTGAGCTTCAATGGACTCCAGGGTTGCGATGGGTCGACTAACAACAACAATAATCTTCTATCTATCTATCTATCTATCTATCTATCTATCTATCTATCTATCTATCTATCTATCTATCATCTATCTATCTATCTATCTATCTATCTATCTATCTATCTATCTATCATCTATCTATCCTGCGAGTCCCTTGGACTGCAAGGCCATCCAACCGGTCAGTCCTAGAGGAAATCAACCCTGACTGCTTTTTAGAAGGCCGGATCCTGAAGAGGAAATTCAAAATGCTTTGGCCACCTAATGAGAAGGAAGAAGGACTCCCTGGAGAAGAGCCTCATGCTGGGAACGATGGAGGGCAAAAGAAGAAGGGGACGATGGAGAAGGAGGTGCTGGAGGGAGTCACTGAAGCAGTCAGCGTGAGCTTCAATGGACTCCAGAGGATGGTAGAGGACAGGAAGGCCTGGAGGGACGTGGTCCATGAGGTGACTAAATTTATCCATTTTTCCGAGCTCACAAATATACTAAACCCGTGATGGCAAACCTGTGGCATGCAGAGCCCTCTCTGCGGGCAGGCGAGCCATGCGCATGTGCGTGTGCCTCATGCTGGCCAGCTGATTTTCAGGTCTCTGCCATGCATGCGCAGGGGTCGGGGTGCATGCAGGAGATGTGCATTTATGAGTGGGGGAGTGTGTGTGGCGGGGGTGCGTCCATTTTTGGTCCCAGGAGGTTGCAGGGAGGCCTGCTAGGTCCAAAACAGGATGCGCCCCCCTGCAGGTGCATGTGCAGGGGGGGCAGAGCGCATGGTGGGGTGTCGCGCATGCATTGCATTATGGGTGTGGGCATGCATCCGTGTGTGCTGTCACACATGCATGCGCTTTCGGCATGCAACGACAAAATCATTAGACACTACTGCACTAAACAGTAAGGAGGACACATACATCTCCCCCCACCCAAGGACCAGGGGAGACATGATAACAGTCTTCCGATATCTCAGGGGCTGCCCCAAAGAAGAGGGAGTCAAGCTATTCTCCAAAGCACCTGAGGGCAGGACAAGAAGCAATGGGTGGAAACTAATCAAGGAGAGAAGCAACCTAGAACTAAGAAATTTCCCGACAGTGAGAACAATTAATTAGTGGAACAGAATTTGCCTCCAGAAGTTGTGAATGCTCCAACACTGGAAGTCTTTAAGAAGAAATTGAACAACGCTTTGTCTGAAGTGGTGTAGGTCTTCCTGCCTAAGCAGGAGGTTGGACTAGAAGACCTCCAAGGACCCTTCCAACTCTGTTATTCTATTCTATTCCCTAAACCAGAGGTCGGCAAACTTAAACACTCAAAGAGCCATTTGGACCCGTTTCCCACAGAAAAGAAAACACCGGGAGCCACAAAGGTCCTAACCAGAAGCCCCCTCTTCAATTCTGGGGCTGCTGACTGGAAGTTCAGTTCCCCCACCATAGAGTCTCCTCCTCCTAGCGTGGCGTACTTTTTCCTCTACCTGTCATAACCGGAAGCCCTATCAATTGTGGAGACAACTGGAAAACCCTCCCCTTGCCATAGAGTCTTCTCCTGGCGCACTGTGCTTCTCTCTCCCCACCCTCCCCCCCCACCGGAAGCTCCTCTCAAAATTGTGGCGCCAACCAGTGAGGGAGCCGCAGCAGAGGGAGGAAAGAGCCACATGCGGATCCAGAGCCGCAGTTTGCTGACCCCTGCCCTAAACTGACTGCACAATGCTAACCAACACCAACCACTACTGTTGTGGTGACGCCGTGGTGCCAATGCTACGGCGTTTTGTTTAAATGACCCGATTGAGGCTGTTCTTTTGAATTGGTCTCAAGTCATTCAATGAACCTCCACCGCTAAGCTGGGGCAACTGTTGTTCAACCCCGAAACCAGCATCTGACCAAAGGCAGAACAGGACAAAGAATATGAGGTGTTTTCGACCCCCAAAAAATAAGTCCCACAAGCCAAACCAACAGAGAACAGTTAACTTGGTACTCACCTGTAGAAGAGTCTGGGTGGGAACATTGAAGAGGAGGGAAGGGGGGGGAAAAAAAGAAAATAAATCAGCGTTATTGGAAACTGCTTGTCTGTTTAAAAAAAAAAAAAAAACAAGGACGCAAAGGTGAATATTTAGGCCCAAACCTTGTGGACTTCAATGCCCAGAATTCCCCAGCCAGCCATGCAAGGAGAATTCTGGGAGTTGAAGTCCACAGGTCTTAAAGTTGTCAAGCTTCTGTATAAAGTACTGACTGGGGTATGTAGAAAAACAGCAAAAATTATTATATCATTTGGGTGGGGATTTCTGTCCATTTCTTCACCCCAAGTATTAGATCCCTTGTTTAAAAGGGAATTCTAATCCAGAGAGAACTTCTAGTTCAGGAGAGATAGCATCCAAAAATAAATCAGAGTTCGAGGCAAAGTATTGTTCAAAGTTCCAATTTATGAAGAGAGCCATGTTGGCACAGCTGGGAAAAGCCGAATCTGAAGGCTTCCCGTTTTCCCACCCAGTTGAAAGTTCAAGATCCTGCCCCCCACACCCACAAGTCCATCACATAGTCCAATCTTCCAATGCCATACTGGCAGCTTCCACCCATCCAGTTCTGGCCAGGTGCAAAGACAAAGGATGACCTTGGCTTTCTACAAGGAATGTTGTTATGGCTACATAGCATCTAACTCCGTACAATCCCATTTTCCCACAATAGAAAATGGATAGTAGAATAAATAGAAAGTGTGGCAGGCCTGAGATCCAAAAGAAAAGATGGCTGCAGGCCTAACACCGATTTTCCTACCCAAGCATGATCCGATCTCTCTAATCAGATGCCTGGGCCTGAGACAAGAGGAGCCAAGCAGAGTTTTTATGTCATGCTTGGCTGCATTTCTTTGAGGCACCGGGCTGATTATTCTTGAAAGCAGGATGCTGCATCTCCACACTCACCCGTTGCTGAATAAGGGCGTGTTTATGCTCCATTTCCCTCTTCTCCACAGCCGAGTCGATCACCAACTGGTCCAGCTTCAAGGGGAGGAACGAGAAGAGACGTTAAGGCAAAGGCCACAGGCTTATTTTCTGAGCTCTCGGTTTCCCTCTCTGAGGCCAAGAGGGGACTATCTTTTACCCCAATGGCCACATGAGACCACATGGTGGGGAAGGCTAAAAGTCACATAGGTAGGGGCTGGCCCAAAGCATACCCTTTTTCCCTCTCTCTCTGTGTCCTCAGGCAGTAGAGTGTAGGGAAAGAAGAAGGAAGGAAGGAAGGAAGGAAGGAAGGAAGGAAGGAAGGAAGGAAGGAAGGAAGGAAGGAAGGAAAGGAAAGGAAAATTGGGCCAAGACAACTCGTAGGGAAGGAAGGAAGGACAGAAGGAAGGAAGAAAGGAAGGAAGGAAGAAAAGAAAATTGAGTCAAGACAACTCATTGCAAAGGAAGGAAGGAAGGAAGGAAGGAAGGAAGGAAGGAAGGAAGGAAGGAAGGAAGGAAGGAAGGAAGGAAGGATGGAAGGAAGGAAGGTAGGTAGGTAGGTAGGTAGGTAGGTAAGAAAGAAAATTGGGCCAAGACACCACATAGGGAAGGAAGGAAAGAAGGAAAGAAAGAAGGAAGGAAGGAAGGAAGGAAGGAAGGAAGGAAGGAAGGAAGGAAGGAAAGAAAATTGAGTCAAGATAACTCATAGCAAACAAAGGAAGGAAGGAAGGAAAGAAAGAAAGAAAGAAAGAAAGAAAGAAAGAAAGAAAGAAAGATTCGACCAAGACAACTCATAGGGAAGGAAGGAAGGAAAGAAAGAAAGAAGGAAGGAAGGAAAGAAAGAAAGAAAGAAAGAAAGAAAGAAAGAAAGAAAGAAAGAAAGAAAGAAAGAAAGAAAATAAATACTCAAACTCAAACCAATATCTGGAAAATAGACCAAGTGCCACAATTTATTTTAGGCATATTTGCATCACAAACCATCCATCTGTCAGAAAGTTTAGATTCTAGTCCTCATGATTCAGAACCAAGAGATGATTTGAGAGAAAAAAAAACAACCAACTTATTAACATTGAGTGGATCTCCCCACCCCCTTAAGTCTACTGAAAGATGCTTCCATTTAATTAAACTGTGCCAGGAGCCAAGTGAAATGCATGCCAATTAGCTTAGCTGTCCTTTGGGTGACCCCCAAAGATCACCAGCAATCCAGGAACCCTATCAGCGGCTGCCAAGGAAAAACTACCAGGCCATCTTGCTCAAGATTTCTTGGTGTCTTCTCTTGAACTCAGGTGAGGAACATGAGTCCGTCTCAAGAGGTCTGGAGCTGAAGGCTCAACAACCAATGAACAAAAGGGCTGAGCTGTGCGATTTTGTGAATCCCCCTAATGTTCTTTCCTTCCACAACTCTCATTTGGTCTTTGTTCCCTTCACCCTTCTCCCACTTTTATTCCTCCCCATCTTCTTTCTTTCCCTGGCTTTGGTTTTCTACAATCAATCAATCAATCTCTCTCTCTCTCTCTCTCTCTCTCTCTCTCTCTCTCCTTCTCTCTCTCTGTCTGTCTGTCTGTCTCTCTGTGTGTGTGTCTCTCCTTCTCTCTCTCTCTCTCTCTCTCTCTGTGTGTGTCTCTCCTTCTCTCTCTCTCTCTCTATCTCTTTGTCTTTCTCTCTCTGTATCTCTCCTTCACTCTCTCTCTGTCTCTTCTTTTCTCTCTCTGTCTCTGTCTCTCTCTGTGTCTCTCCTTCTCTCTCTCTCTCTCTCTCTCTCTCTCTCTCTGTGTGTCTCTCCTTCTCTCTGTGTCTCTCCTTCACTCTCTCTCTCTCTGGCTCTCCTTCTCTCTCTCTGTCTCTCTCTCCCTCTGTGTCTCTCCTCTCTCTCTCTCTGTCTCTTCTGTGTGTGTGTCTCTCTCTCTCTCTGTCTCTCTCTCTCTGTGTGTGTGTCTCTTCTGTGTGTGTGTCCTTCTCTCTCTCTCTCTCTGTCTCTCTCTCTCTGTCTGTCTCCTCTGTGTGTGTGTCTCTCTTTCTCTCTCTCTCTCTCTCTCTCTCTCTGTGTCTCTTCTGTGTGTGTGTGTGTGTGTCTCCTTCTCTTTCTCTCTCTGTCTCTCTCTCAGTCTCTGTCTTTCTCTCTCTCTCTTTCTCTGTGTGTCTCTCTATGTGTGTCTTTCTTTCCTTTCTTCTCTCTGTCTGTCTGTCTCTCTCTCTCTCACACACACACACAGACACGACACTCCATTGCTTCCTCACCTCAGTGGCTAGTTTCTTCATGTACGGGTCCAGTTCGTGGAGGAGGCTGTATCCTTGCTGGAAAAAGGTGTATTGGGCGTGCATAAAGGAGAGCATCTGGAAGGAAGACAGAAAGTCCTTTCACGACCCAACTCCCACGTCACCTGTGGCCCTTTGGGGACCCTTCTGTGTACCTGAGACCTTCTCTGTATATGGAAGAAACAAAGAGGCCTCTTCCAAGATGGATCAAAAGAGGCATTCCCTTCCTCTGCCTGATGGGGGTGATGGGGAGGGAAACCTCTCTCTTAAAATGAGGCTGAAAGAAGATTCCCCTCCAGGACAGTGGGGGAGAAGACAACCCAAAACATTCTCTCCTGCGTGTGAAGGAGAAATTTAACCTGCTTTACAACATCTTGTGGCCCACCAGCAGCCAGCAGAACTGGCAGCAGATTAGGACAGTGAGGAGGTTGGGGAGGAAGATGGGCCAGTCCTGGAGTCTGGGGAAGGCTCAAATGAGGGCTCTGTGTCGGAGGCAGAGATGGGGCCAGGGCCGTCTGACAGTTATCAGCTGCCTTCAGAGTCAGACATCAGTGAAGCAGAAGAACAGCTGGAGCCTGTTCCCAGTGTGCTCATGCGCAGAGTTGCCAGACGAAGGGAACAGCTAAGGAACAGGGGTCGACTTGGGAGTAAGGCCACAGGTGGACTGTGAACAGCCCCTCCTGGAGAAAATAAAAGAGGCGCGAAAAGGGAGTGGAGTTTGCAGGAGGCCATTCGTTCATTCCTGCATTCTTGCCAAGTATGGCGGCGGCGTCTGAAAGATATCAGCCTGGCCGCTCTCCAAGCCTGATAACGATCAGGTCATTGTGAACTATCTCGAAAGACTGTGGGAGAGGGAAGACTTGGCTGGAGAGAAATTCACTGTCAATTAAATAAAAGGGGTTTATCGGGCGAGGACTCGGCTTCGTGCTGCTGGGGAAGCCTAGGTCAGAACCCCTCCCCACTGACCAACCCTTCATCATCATTTGTTAGCTTAGTTGTGGGGCTGGGAAGCAAGAAGGATGAAGAAATTAATAAAATCCTTACGGCGTCCAGAATTTCAAATTTCTTCTTCGCCTGGAGAACGTTGATCTATAACAAACGAGAAAACAGGGGAAGCTAAATTTCACGACTAACAAAATCTGAAATAAATATGGATGGATCCCTCCATAAAATTAAAACATTCTAATTAACATGAAAACCACTTCAAGGTTTTCACTGTACAATCTTGGATGCTCGTAATAAACAGAACAGGAAGAGGCAAAGGTGACAGAATCTACACGAACATTTTAGGGCCAGGTTCCTAGGACTCCTGGCTTTGTAGAACTGTGAAGATGTGGGGGGGGAGAAACATATTCCCACCCCAAGAAGACTATAAAGTATGGCCAAAGTCTTTGAGTTTCCTCTTCAGGATCTGGGCTTCTAAAGAGCAGTCAGGGTGGATCTCCTCTAGGAACCGACTGGTTGGATCATCTGGCAGTCCAAGGGACTTGCAGGAGATAGATAGATAGATAGATAGATAGATAGATAGATAGATAGATAGATAGATAGATAGATAGATAGATAGATAGATGATTGATAGATAGATAGATAGATAGATGATAGATAGATAGATAGATAGATAGATAGATAGATAGATGATAGATAGATAGATAGATAGATAGATAGATAGATAGATAGATAGATAGATAGATAGATAGATAGATATAGTAGTACAGGGCGGGGCATAACCTTTTCCTAGGGGGTCACAGCAAGATCGACAGCAGTTTACAACTTCCGCGACACCTCATTTTAAAGCCCATAAAAAACTGAATTGAATGAGCTATTAAATGTTAAATTTGCTTTAAGAATGGCTGGAAAATTCGATTCGGAAGAACAAAGGATCATTGACAGAATAAAATGCATTGCCTTTCGAGAGGCTCGCGATGCTGGAGCGACGTTTGGGGCAATGACGTCTGGCCGGGAAATTCGCCAGATCTCAATCCGGCAGAGAACATTGGGGCCATAATTAAGGATGAAGTGGAAGCTCTGATGATTCAGGAGCAAGGTCAAAATCGATATTCGGTTGAAACTTTGAGAATGAATTTGGAAACTGTGTTGAAAAATCTGGAAAATCGAACGGAACTGTTTGAAGATTTGTTGTGTTCTTATCCACCTCGTTTGAATGCTGTTCGAAGGGCTAATGGTGGTCATACTGACTATTAAATCGTGTCAATAAACTCAGTTTTTGATGGGCTTTCGAATGGTGTATGAATTATTTGTGTTGTTATTACAAGTGTTGCTGTGACCCCCTAGGAAAAGGTTATGCCCCGCCCTGTAGTTGGGAAGTTGTGTCCAACCCATCGTGACCCCATGGACCATGTTCCTCCAGGCCTTCCTGTCCTCTATCATCCTCTGGAGTCCATTGAAGCTGGGATGTGGGGGCAGGGCTTCGGGAAGCCAAAAATGGCTGTATTTGGTGTATAAGACGCACCAACATTTCCACGCTCTTTTAGGGGAGAGGACGGAGGTGCGTCTTATACTCTGAAAATACAGTAATTCTAGGAAGCCGCCTTAAAAAAAGCTCACCTACCTGCAAGACGTAATCCAGGGCCAAGTGCCTGAAACATTTCCTGGTGATCGTCAGCGTGCCAGTGGCCTCTTCTACTTCGTGGGGCTTGTGCCGTGGGGCTTGTGCGTTCTTGACCAACGCAATCTCCATGTCTTCTCGGACTTTGTCGAACTGTTTTTTGGTCTCCTTGAACTTGCGGACATCCCTGCCAAGCGAAGCAGGGTGGCGGGCGTTAGCTTCGTCGACTTCAGCAGCCCGCTCAACATCAAAAAATGGCCAAGTTGGACTTCGTTGGGTATGTCCAACCATTGACAACTTTCGGATGGGTGGACTTGCACTCCCAGAATTCCGCAGCCGACCAGGCTGGCTGGGGAATTCTGGGAGTGGAAGTCCAGGGGTTTTAATGTTGCCAAGATTGCACAACGTTGGTCTATACTGCCATCACAAGATCTGCTTAATGCCAGCGCATCGGATAAGGGCTGCCTTTACTAGAGGATCCAACTTTCCAAAAATACTAAACATTTCCTAAGCAAAGGTGAAAAACATTACAACTGGCCCTCTCCTTATGACCACAACGGACTCCAAAATCTCCTTGGCTTTAAGCATGTTGGGTGTCTTTGCCCCGTTTTACGACCTTTCTTGCCACCGCTGTTAAGTGAATCACAGCCGTTGCGAAGTTAGCAACACGATGGTTGAAGGAATTTGGTTTTCCCCCCTTGGCTTTGCTCACCAAAATATCAGGGGGAAAAAACCTGATCCCAGGGACACTGCAACCGTCATAAATATGAGTCATATATATATATATATATATATATATATATATATATATATATATATATATATATATATATATATATATATATATATATATATATATATATATATATATACACACACACACACACATAGTGTCACAACCCCTGGTATGCCCCAATTATGGGAGGAAGCTAATTGCTTCCATTCTCTGTCAATCGGCTCGTTTTTTATATATATATAAAAAAATTGCTTATTATTTATGCATCTTTCAGGGCAAATATAGGAATATGTATGTATGTATGTATGTATGTATGTATGTATGCATGCTGATAAGGGAGGAGAGCTTGTGGCTTAGAGGTTAATACAACTGCCTAATATTTAAAAACAGCCCAAGTTCGAATCCCAGCAAGGGTATGGCTAGCTGATGAAAGCTAAATAGCTTGAAATAGATCTATAATAGTCACCCTTCATTTATTTATCAGCAAAAATGCAACACACACACACACACACACACACACACACACACACACACACACTAAGCAATAATGAAATGCAGTGCATGTAAGCACTAGAGTGGAAGAGGGAGAAAATATTTTAAGTTCAAAACTAGCCATATTTTTCACTTTTGGAAAGGAAGGGAATCGTTGCATAGTCTTCTTTTTTTCCATGCAGTATCTTCAACACAACACTTGTACTAGCCCAGGGGTTGGCAAACTTAAACACTCAAAGAGCCGCAACGGTCCTAACTGGAAGCCCCCCCCCCAATTCAATTCTGGTGCTGACCGGATGTCCGGTTCCCTCACCACCACCATAGAGTCTCCTCCTGGCGCACCATGCTCCCCCCTACCCAAACTGGAAGATCCTCTCAAAATTGTGGCGCCAACCAGCGACAAGGAGCCGCAGCAGAGGGATGAAAGAGCCACATGCGGCTCCAGAGCCGTAGTTTGCCGACCCCTGCGCTAATCAAAGGAGGCATAAATCTGGGCCCAGGAAGGAAAGGAAGTTTGCACCAACTAATAATTCAGGTAATAAGCCATTGGCTCTTGATGGAGGAACAGAATCATAGAATCGCGAAAGGGAGGAAGGATCTAATTATTCTCCAGGAATTCAGAGCCCCGATAAGTAGAACCAAATACTCACTCTTTCACAAAGTTGTTCAGCTGTTGTCGGACAGACCTCTGAGCTTGATCGAAAAGGATCTAGAGACAGCGGGGGAAAGAGCAAGCAGAGAAGAGGGGTGAGGGAAAAGCATATAAGGCCATCAAAAAAGCATTTAACTCTGGATCGTTCCAGCAATCCAAAGGTTTTTAAACGGAAGACTCTTAACATAAGCCATTAGCTAAAACGCCAAAAGTTCCTGTTGGATCTAGTCCACAAGTGGGACAATCAATAGCAGTGCCCCGTTGTTTATTTCCCTGCATCATTATTTAAGAGATAGACTGCTTCTAAGCCTGGAGGTTCCAGACCCAACAGTCATTGTTGTGTCTTCCACAAGAGAACGCAT
Source organism: Thamnophis sirtalis (assembly GCF_051295495.1). Lineage (NCBI taxonomy): Eukaryota > Metazoa > Chordata > Lepidosauria > Squamata > Natricidae > Thamnophis > Thamnophis sirtalis. Next base: position 43,268,218 of record NW_028261395.1, read on the forward strand.
GGAAAAGAAGGGGTCCCTTTTGTCCACCCCAAAATATACGACACCCCCGCTCCACTGGATTACTATTTTACAGATCTGTCTACTTATAAAAGGGACGAGGTGGCTCAGTGACTAAGACGCTAAGCTTGTCGATCAGAAAGGTCGGCAGTTCAGCAGTTCGAATCCTTAGCAGTGCATAACAGAGTGAGCTCCCGTGACTCGTCCCAGCTTCTGCCAACCTAGCAGTTCGAAAGCACGTAAAAAAAAATGCAAGTAGAAAAAATAGGGACCACCTTTGGTGGGAAGGGAACAGCTTTCCGTGCGCCTCTGGAGTTTAGTCATGCCAGCCACATGACCATGGAGACATCTTCGGACAGCGCTGGCTCTTTGGCTTTGAAACAGAGATGAGCACCGCCCCCTAGAGTTGGGAACGACTAGCACATATGTGCAAAAAGAACCTATACCTTTACCTACTTATAAAAAGGATAGGCTTCTGTTCTGTCTGGAAGGCAGCCAAACCACCTAATAAACCAACAGCCACCAATTAAAGTACCATTAAAAATAAAGTCGCTTTAAAGACGAAAATAAATCAAGAAACCAAGAGGGAGGGGGGGAAAAAAAACCAGTTGCATTCCCCACCTTTACCTATAGAGGGCGCCCTCACTCAACAGGCCAATATCTTTGCTGGCATCAATATGAAAACTTATGTCTAGCAGCTGCTTCTAATTTATTCAAATCGGCAATGATTGTGTATTAATACCTTTTCATTTACTTATTTGTCTTTACTATTCGACCATCAAACCTCTTCTCAGCATCTTAATATTCTAGGCGACTTCAAAATCTATTTACCCCATCCCGTCTTCTCCTGCTTCTTATATTAATATAAATGTTACTTTTTTTTTTTAATCTTTTATAAGAAGGTGGGAGCAGTTCTCCAGTTGTAAATTCCAACCAACCCCCCCCCCCAAGCCCCCACTTCAGATTTCTGGCTCCTGTCATTTTTTTCTGGCAAGAGGATCGAAGTGGTATCCCGTTGCCTTGTTCCAAGCTGTTCCTTTGGCAGCTAAGGGAATTCGTGTTGGCTTTCCATCCAAAAACACTGAAACCAGTCCTACTTTTTTTGAGACGAACTTGGCCGCAGAGGTGGTACCCGCACCAAGTTGTATCTGTGGGGTTCTTTTCTCCTCCCACAAATTCTTCTGACTTCTGAAAAATCCCCTGGGTGCACGCATACACTTTCCTGAAGCCCCTGGCATTCACATCCTCCACACTTGAAATAACATAAATGTTTGTTTATCCAAGTGTGGTTTTTCCTGCGATATTATTTGAAAAATCCTGCCAAAGGCAGACTTTTGCAAGCCAGCGGCCCTGGAAGCACCCATCAATCCTGCTGGCAAAAGGGTCCCCTTAGTCATCGCCCACCCTTGAAAGACTTTTTAGCTCCATCAGTGCCTTCGGGCCAAGGGGAATATCCTGTTTCCCAAAAAATAAGACCTCCCTGGATAATAAGCCCAATCGGGCTTTTGAACACATGCACTAAAATAAGCCCTCCTCCAAAAATAAGCCCTCCCTGAAAATATTACTGTTTGGGGACAGCCCGATAAAGGTTTTGGGCAGTTCATGAAAGTGTTTTGCAAAAACTGATTTTTTTAAAAAAAGTCCTATTTCCCATCCATTATACAAAGGTACAGATTCCCCTCGCACATATGTGCTAGTCGTTCCCGACTCTAGGGGGCGGTGCTCATCTCCCTTTCAAAGCCAAAGAGCCAGCGCTGTCCGAAGATGTCTCCGTGGTCATGTGGCCAGCATGACTCAATGCCGAAGGGGCACAGAACACTGTTACCTTCCCACCAAAGGTGGTCCCTATTTTTTCTACTTGCATTTTTACATGATTTGGCAGAAGCTACGACAAGTAACGGGGGATCACTCCGTTACGCGGCGCTAGGGATTCGAACTGCCGAGCTTTCTGATCGACAAGCTCAGCGTCTTAGCTATTGAGCCACCACGTCCCTCATCCATCATATAGATAACAACTATTTGAAAGATCATCTTTCAAACTTGGATAAGATCACCTACAAATAATTTGCAGAGGTTCAATGTTCATCCCCCCACTCCCCAAAAAAGAATTAAATATTTATATTTTAAAAGAACTTGGCTTCACCTTAAGGGGAAAAAAAACCCTCACAATTTTAAACTTCTCAAGTCGTTTTCTTGGCTTCCCAACTAGGCTTGGGAGTTTAATTGTATAAAATAAAAGTTTCCAGAAAGTCTGTCTCTTTCTGCCCACCCAGTTCCAAAGTAATCACCAAGATTTCAGGATGTGAATCACTCAGCAACTGGTCACTTAGGATGGAGATGTGCCTCTCCGATGAAGTCTCGGCTTCCAAGACCAGACCAGTTATAAAGTCAACCTAAGCCAGTCTTGCGGGGTGCGCCAAAATTTCAGGGTGGCATCACCCACACAACATTTTTCCAGTGGGGGTGCGTGTGAAAGTGGAACCAATTCACTAGAAAGCTTGCCGTTTTGGTTTTTTTTAAAACATCCCTCTTTATTTTGTAGAAGTAATGGTTCATCTTCCACGTTTTTTACATTCTTTTGGGAGTAGGTGTCCCCAGTGTTAGTGATTTTAGTTTTGGAAGAACAAGGAGCATACATTTCCTTCTGAGATGATGTCTCACACAGCATTGCTTCATTGCCTAAGTTGCAACAGTCCGTAAAGCTAGAAATGATCAATCTGTCTTCAGTAGTAGATGATTTTCTTATAGAAGCAGTGCATGTTTCTACTATCCGTCCCCTCAAGCCAAAGTTAAACTGGTCAGAGCTTCCTACTTTACTGTCTCAGCCAGGGAGGGGGGGGGAGTCCAACCTTGGCAACTTTAAGACTTGTGGACTTCAACTCCCAGAATTCTCCAGCTAACCGTTGCTCCCAGGGGAATTCTGAGAGTTGAAGTCCACAATTCTTAAAGTTGCCAAGGTTTGACACCTCTGGTCTAGGCCAGGAGTCGGCAACCTTAAACACTCGAAGAGCCACAGCGGTCCTAACCGGAAGCCCTGCTCCCCTCTGCTCAATTTTGGAGCCAACCGGAAGTCCGGTTCCCCCCCCACCATAGAGTCTCCTCCTAGCTCGTCCTTTTTCCTCTGCTGACCAGAAGTCCAGTTCCCCTCACCATAGAGTCTCCTCCTAGATCGTCCTTTTTCCTTTGCTGACCAGAAGTCCGGTTCCCTCACCATAGAGTCTCCTCCTAGGGTGGCATCCTTTCTCCTCTACCTGTTCTAACTGAAAGCCCTATCAATTCTGGAGTCGACCAGAAGTCTGGTTCCCCCACCATAGAGTCTCCTCCTAGCTCATCCTTTTTCCTCTGCTGACCAGAAGTCCGGTTTCCTCACCATAGAGTCTCCTCCTAGCTCGTCCTTTTTCCTCTGCTGACCAGAAGTCCGGTTCTCTCACCATAGAGTCTCCTCCTAGGGTGGCATCCTTTCTCCTCTACCTGTTCTAACTGAAAGCCCTATCAATTCTGGAGTCGACCAGAAGTCTGGTTCCCCCACCATAGAGTCTCCTCCTAGCTCGTCCTTTTTCCTCTGCTGACCAGAAGTCCGGTTTCCTCACCATAGAGTCTTCTCCTAGTTCGTCCTTTTTCCTCTGCTGACCAGAAGTCCGGTTCTCTCACCATAGAGTCTCCTCCTAGCTCATCCTTTTTCCTCTGCTGACCAGAAGTCCGGTTCTCTCACCATAGAGTCTCCTCCTAGCTCGTCCTTTTTCCTCTGCTGACCAGAAGTCCGGTTCCCTCACCATAGAGTCTCCTCCTAGCTCATTCTTTTTCCTCTGCTGACCAGAAGTCCGGTTCTCTCACCATAGAGTCTCCTCCTAGCTCATCCTTTTTCCTCTGCTGACCAGAAGTCCGGTTCCCTCACCATAGAGTCTCCTCCTAGCTCATCCTTTTTCCTCTGCTGACCAGAAGTCCGGTTCTCTCACCATAGAGTCTCCTCCTAGGGTGGCATCCTTTCTCCTCTACCTGTTCTAACTAAAAGCCCTATCAATTCTGGAGTCGACCAGAAGTCTGGTTCCCCCACCATAGAGTCTCCTCCTAGCTCGTCCTTTTTCCTCTGCTGACCAGAAGTCCGGTTCCCTCACCATAGAGTCTCCTCCTAGCACATAGTCCTTTTTCCTCTACCTGTCCTAACCGAAAGTCCTATCCATTGTGGAGCCGACTGGTGACAGGGAGCTGCAGCAGAAGGATGAAAGAGCCACATACAGCTCCAGAGCCATGGGTTGCCGACCCCTGGTCTAGGCTAAACTAGCTTATTTGTTGCTCTACTCTAGACTCTGGAAAGAGCCCGGAGCAACAAAGATGAATAAGGGACTGGAGGCTAAAATATATGAAGAACTTGTTGCAAGAAATGGGTATGTCTAGTTTAATGAAAAGAAGGACTAGGGAAGACATAATAGCAGTCTTCCAATATCTCAGGGGCTGCCCCAAAGAAGAGGGAGTCAAGCTATTCTCCAAAGCACCTGAAGGCAGGACAAGAAGCAATGGGTGGAAACTAATCAAGGAGAAAAGCAACTTAGAACTAAGGACGAATTTCCTGACAGTGAGAACAATTAACCAGTGGAACAACTTGCCTCCAGAAGCTGTACATGTTCCAACACTGGATGTTTTTAAGAAGATGTTTGATATCCATTTGTCTGAAAAGGTATAGGGTTTCCTGCCTAAGCAGGGGGGTTGGACTAGAAGACCTCCAAGGTCCCTTCCAACTGTTATTCTAGTCTATTCTTTGGCATGGCTGGCCTTTGCCCTTGAGGGAGGAGGAGGCCGGGATCTCCCGCAGCAGAGAAAACCCTGGTGGTCCCTTGCACTCACCCATGCACCCACATAACCCCCTGCGGGCGCCCAATCCCCCACCCTCCCTCCCTTCTGCTTCTGCATCTCCACTGTTGCCATGACAGATGCGCCGAACTCCTGGGGGAAGAATTTCCAACTCGGTTTTCCTCCCCGTCTGCAAGAGGAAACGGACGGCCAGAGCAGAAGAAAGAAAAAAAACAGGCCTGCAGAAATTTAAAAAAAAAATTGTTTTGCATTTCCTTCCCTTTTGGAATCTGCTGGAGGGAAGGAAAGCCCTTTTGCAGCCTTCTCTCTCTCTCTCTCTCAGGGACGAATTTCATGCCGGATTTCATGCCGTCTCTTCCTTGCCCTCAGCTTCTGCCTGTCTCCAGAGATTGATTTCAATCCATCAAGGGGGGGGGGGGAGAAACAACCACACACAAACACAGAGGGTTCTACTCTCCTACTCAGACCTCACAACCCCTGGGAGCAAAAAATCATCTCCTCCTCCTCCCCCTTCCCTCCCCAGAGCATCGTAATCCTTCCGAGTCGTCCACTCCCTCTGTCTGGAGTACGGCTGCTAGTAAGAGTTTTGGCCCGCCGGAGGCTAACTCAGCAACTTACAAGGAACCACGGCCGAGCCCTGCCCCGTGAACTAATGGGTGAGTTGCACACAAATGTACTTTGATGTTCCAGATGCAATACACGTTATGTCATTTTGTGCGGGAGGCTGGGTTTTTCCCCCCAAAGTAGATGTGATTTCCTCCCCTCCCTTTTCTCTTAAAAAGTGATGCATCCCTTAATCAGGGGATGATATCCCATGACATCAAGAGGGAGGGCCAATGGTGGGAGTATAAAATTTTAGCAACCGGTTCTCTGCCTGGTTCCCAACCCATTTCATTCCCACCCCGCTCCAGGGGAAGGATACTGCAAAATCCCCATTACCTCCCCACTCCAGGGGAAAGATACTGCAAAATCTCCATTCCCTCCCCACTCCTGGGGAAGGATACTGCAAAATCCCCATTCCAGGGGAAGGATACTGCAAAATCCCCATTCCCTCCCCACTCCTGGGGAAGGATACTGCAAAATCCCCATTCCAGGGGAAGGATACTGCAAAATCCCCATTCCCTCCCCACTCCAGGGGAAAGATACTGCAAAATCCCCATTCCCTCCCCATTCCAGGGGAAGGATACTGCAAAATCCCCATTCCCTCCCCATTCCAGGGGAAGGATACTGCAAAATCCCCATTCCCTCCCCACTCCTGGGGAAGGATACTGCAAAATCCCCATTCCAGGGGAAGGATACTGCAAAATCCCCATTCCCTCCCCACTCCAGGGGAAGGATACTGCAAAATCCCCATTCCCTCCCCACTCCAGGGGAAGGATACTGCAAAATCCCCATTACCTCCTCACTCCTGGGGAAGGATACTGCAAAATCCCCATTCCCTCCCCACTCCTGGGGCCAGCCAGAGGTAGTATTTGCCGGTTCTCCGAACTACTCAAAATTTCTGCTACCGGTTCTCCAGAACCTGTCAGAACCTGCTGAATTTCACCCCTGATCTCTTATTACACCTCACCTCCCAAATTATCTCGCCGTTGGCTAGAGAGATGCTGGAATTCCTAATTCATGAGTGTTTCGTGACTTCCAAGAACCTCCATTGAACTTGTCGGCCCAGAAAGCAACTTGGGAAAGGACTCCACTCACCATGTGATAGTTGACCATTTCCTGCAAACTGTCTCCAAATTTATCCAAGCATTCCTGCAGAAGGAGGGGAAAAAATACAGGGGCTCTTTAATTCCATGCATCAGATATCTAGAGAAAGGAGCATTATTGGCATCGGAACATCCTATATATCTGGTGGAACTGGCGGATCATAACCAAGCCCATCAAGCAGATCGCCAAGCTAGCTAGCCGGTTCTTTTGTTTCTAGTTGTTGTAGTGTATGAAAAAAAAATTTAGCAGTCCCAAAGGTGCTTTCCCCCCGCCGCCCCTCCAAGAGGTGACTGGCCTTTCTCATTTTTCTTTGAAGAGGTTTCGCTTCCCATCCGAGAAGCATCTTCTGTTCTGACTGGACTGAAGAACGGAAGAAGCTGCTTTGGATGAGAAGTGAAACCTCTTCGAAGAAAAACAGGAAAATCCAATAGCCCAGTGGTTTCTCAAACTTGGCAACTTTAAGACTTGTGGACTTCAACTCCCAGAATTCTCCAGCCAGCAGAGCAGAGCTGGAGAATTCTGGGAGTTGAAGTCCACAAGTCTTAAAGTTGCCAAGTTTGGGAACCACTGCAATAGCCTCTTGGGAAAAAAAAGAAACGCCTTTAGGACAGCCATGACCTGGATGACTTGAGAATCTCCGCAGAGGTCCATAAGGGGATTTTCTGGGGAGGTTTTCCCAGGGATTTCGCACCCTGCAGGGGCAGACAATGCTGAACTGATTCCCCAGCCAGCCCATGTAAGAAAAACAAGAATTCAATGCGGAGAGAGGCCATAGACTTAATTTTAAGGCACTTAGATGCACTCTTGTTCCATACAGAGTGTGTGTTATTTCACACGAAACTGCCCAAAGTGCCTAAATGAAAACCAGCCTCCCCTGGACTGTTGTCCTAAATCCCCCACCCCGCCCCAGCTCATCCCTTCCCCGTGCCTGTCTCCCCTCTCCCAAATAATGGATGCTCGCTGACCTAGTTCAGAGCAGCAGGCAGCTCCGCAGTTCTGCCTTTTTAGAAAACAACACAATGTCTTAAGACATCCAACAGCTGGGATATTTTTAGCTACATGCGGAATCTGTGGATGTGCGTTTGGCGTGCGGCTTAATTGTGAGTTACAAAAGCCAAGCATTTCGTGGCTATTTATTCTCTGCGCCCCCAAAATGCACGGAGGCTAGAAACGTTTGCGTGGGGTTCCCCGCCTTTTGTTTCCGTCCTCGTTGTTGTTGTATGCTTGCAATTTTGAGGCCTTTATTGAGAACACTCAGAGCAAACGTAAAACTCCGATATGCTTATTAAGTCGCTGCTGGGTTTACTAATAACACGAATAATATTTTCATCTCGGCCAGTGGGGGTGTGTTCAAACAATGCCAAATAGGATCCAAACATGAAATCTGTTCCTCAGATATAAAAATCGTATGTTGTTTTTTAACATGACACATTTAACCCAGCAGGTGCTTTCGCCCACTACCCTAACCTTAGTTGTACTAACCAGAGCTAATCTTTCGTAGCTTAGCACTTATGCGAAAATCCATCTGTCAGCTCCCCTGCATCGTGCCAACCCAGGAAATGAGTAGGTGGGCATAGCTATTTTGCGCCATTCCAAAGTTGAACCCTCCTGCAATAAATCTATTGCCCCTGCTTCTAAGAAACCTGTCCTGCTATTAGAGAACTGAAAATCTGAGGACCTTCTTCCAAATACCACATTTTTCAGAGTATAAGGCACACCTACCTTTTGGGGAGGAAAACAAGAAAAAAAAAATCTGTCTCTGCCTCCCAGCAATTTGCTTCCTTGCAGCAAACGGCAAACAGCCCATTTCAGTTTCAATTTCAGCACAGCCTGATTACCACAAGCCGCTGATTGTAGTTGGACTGGTCTCCCAACAATCAACTGTTTCAGGGTGCGGGGATTACCATAGTCTATTGCCGCATCTGTGCGCCCCATTTTCAGTCTCTGCATCCCGTTTTCAGCCTCCACACGCCCCATTTTTCACCCAGCGGCGGGGATCAGAATGGGCTGAAAATGGGGCGCGCGGAGGCCAAAAACCGGGTGCCCGGAGGCCAAAAAATGGGATGCGGAGGCCAAAAATTGTGCGGAGGCGGCAATAGGCAATGGCAATCCTTGCAGCCTGAAACAGCTGATCGCCAGACAGAGGCCAAACCAACCGACAATCAGCTGCTTGTGCTAATCAGACTGTGCTGAAGCTGAAGCTTGCTGTTTTCTGCAAGGAGGCAAATTGCTGGGAGGCAGAGGCCAGAAGGTGAGGGCCGGTGGGTGGGCAGGGCTATATTCGGTGTATAAGACGCACCCAAATTTTCACCTTCTTTTAGGGGGGGAAAGTGCATCTTATACTCCAAAAAATACGGTACTTAGTCAAAATCTTTTTTGTGTAATTTCAACCTGCTCTGGAAATAAAAAAAAATGATATTATTCCATCCTCTTTCAGATAGTCGAAACAATAGCAGGAAAATATCTTTATTCTATGTGGCTATCTCAACATCCACCTTCCATTTCTTGCCTTGTGCCTCTTTTTCTATCGGTCTCTTCTCCAGTAAAGACAAAAAGGAGCCAGATCTTGTGTGATCAGCAAAGCATGAGAAAAATGACACCATAACCTCATGTTTTGAGGAACACTTTTGGCCAAAGTTTCTTTAACAAGATAGACACACACACAAACCCACAATGTAATAATGTCTCTTGCGTGATCAAAATCAGAACCTCTCTCTCTTCCAAGCATGGTATTGCCAAATTCAAAAGTTGCCTCTGAATGAGATTGGGGGGGGGGGGAAATCAACGAGATCGGGAGGACAGAAACGGCGCAGCTGCGTTTTTCAAAAACGTGACAAACTTTTGAGGCTGTCTGGACTTCAACTCCCAGAATTCCCCAGCCACCATTCGGTTTACTCCTCTGCTGTCGTTTATACTATAGAGCAGTGTTTCTCAACCTTGGCAACTTGAAGTCCAGACATCTTCAAGTTGCCAAGGTTGAGAAACACTGCTATAGAGTAAATAATAATCTATAGGCCACATCTGCGAGAGAGACAACCTATCATCAAATCTGCAGAGGCGAGTTCTGAACTCAGCCATGCTGAGTTTGGTCAGCATTTTCGTACACGGTCAAAAAAAAAAAAAAAAAAATTCCCCCCAGGTTGTCATTTCTTACCGAGATCATTTCATCTTTCTTGCACTGCTGGGAGAGATCTCGAACTCCGCCGACAAACTGTTTATTGGTGATGATGTACGCTTTCCCGGCATCTACCATATTGCTGCATAGCTTTACCAGCTGAGAAAGGAAAGGAAATTGAATTGAATTGAATTTATTGCATTTATATGCCGCCCTTTTCCCCCAAAGGGGACTCAGAGCGGCTCACAATCCAAGTCAAGGGAAGGGGGTACAGATAAGGGATAAAAAAGACGAACAAAACAATACACAATTTAAAAGCACACAACAACCATACCATTCGAAGGGGGGGGGGGCAAAAACTCTTTAGCCCCAGGCCTGTCGGAACAGCCAGGTTTTAAGGGCTTTGCGGAAGGCCTGGAGGGTGGTGAGGGTTCGAATCTCCACGGGGAGCTCGTTCCAGAGGGTCGGAGCAGCCACAGAGAAGGCTCTCCTCCTAGTGATGACATGATCCAGCCCATTGGTTCCCACCTCTGTTCAGCGAGAATAAATTTTGAGAAGGTTGCAGCTGAATGGGGCACTGAAGTTCTTTATACTGTCCAGCGAATGTCTATGTACAGTGGGCACTCCCAATGTTTCGACTACAATTCCCAGAATGCCTTGCTCAAGGAAATGAAATTCTAAACCTCTAGTGACTGCCCCCGCCCCCCCCAGAGCACAAGTGACAGATGAGACTAGAAATGCACAGGTACAGGATAGGTGGTACTTTGCTCAATAGTAGTAACTGTGAGAACAGATCTTGGAGTCCTAGTGGACAACCGTTTAAATAGGAGCCAGCCGTGTGCAGCAGCTGCCAAAAAAGCCAACACAGTTCTAGGCTGCATCAACAGAGGGATAGAATCAAGATCACGTGAAGTGTTGATACCACTTTATAAGGCCTTGGGAAGGCCACACTTGGAATACGGCATTGAGTTTTGGTCACCACGATGTAAAAAAAAGATGTGGAGACTCTAGAAAGAATGCAGAGAAGAGCCACAAAGAGGATTAGGGGACTGGAGGCTAAAACATATGAAGAACGGTTGCAGGAACTGGGTATGTCTACTTTAATGAAAAGAAGGACTAGGAGAGACATGATAGCAGTCTTCCAATATCTCAGGGGCTGCCTCAAAGAAGAGGGAGTCAAGCTATTCTCCAAGGCACCTGAGGGCAGGTCAAGAAGCAATGGGTGGAAACTAATCAAGGAGAGAAGCAACTTAGAACTAAGGAGGAATTTCCTGACAGTTAGAACAATTAATCAGTGGAATCGAATTTGCCTCCAAAAGTTGTGAATGCCTCAACACTGCAAGTCTTTAAGAAGATGTTGGATAACTATTTGTCTGAAGTGTTGTAGATTTTCTTGCCTAAGCAGGGGGTTGGACTAGAAGACCTCAAAGGTCCCTTCCAACTCTATTATTCTATTCTATTCTATTCTATTCCATTCCATATTCTATTCTATTCCATTCCATTCAATTTCATTCCATATTCTATTCCATTCCATTCCACTCCATATTCTATTCTATTCTATTCTATTCCATATTCTATTCCATTCCATTCCATATTCTATTCTATTCCATTCCATTAAATATTCTATTCCATTCCATTTCATTCCATATTCTATTCCATTCCACTCCACTCCACTCCATATTCTATTCTATTGCATTCCATATTCTATTTCATTCCATTTCATTCCATATTCTATTCCATTCCATTCCATATTCTATTCTATTCCATTCTATTCTATTCTGGGAGTTTTTAAGAAGATGTTGGATATCCACTTTCTGAAGGGGTGTAGGGTTTCCTGCCTAGGCAGGGGGTTAGACTAGAAGACCTCCAAGGTCCCTTCCAACTTTGCTATTCTATTCAAAATTACATTCAGTTGCCTCCTGGGGAAAAAGACAGATTTGCAACTCCACCACGGGAAAAAGATCCCAGCACTTTTCGAATCTTCCAAAAAAGTTTGATTTCAGACAAAAGGGGCTCGCAATGGGCCAGGCAAGAAATACAATCCCCAATACAAAGCCCAGCTCACTCTGTTCCCAGCATCCGCCAAGGCCAAGGCTAGGTTGCTGGCAACCTTCTCCGCACTGTTGCATCTGATTCCAGGGAAGAAAAGCAAACAGATGCAGCTCCCGGTCACATCTGGCGGCCAGATGGGCAGTAGGGAGGCTCCCCGAGTCAGCCTCTGGAAGAGGCGAGGACGCTGCAAACCCCTTGTTGCAACGTGGCAGTTTCTGCAGCGAGGTTTGGGTTTGAGCAATCGTTAAGCAAAAGCGGTGTGTTATTTGCAACAGGAGCTCTTCTGAAAGGGGGGGAGGGAAGAGCCCCGAAGCGCAATTAGATGTTCACAACTAATTGTGGCGCATCCATCTTCCCACAACCAAAAACAGAGGCTTGGCAGAGGCTTAGCATTTGAAAGAACTGCACGTGCCAGCTATCGCACACACAATTTGCACTTAAGCGAATTAAGTGTTTCCTGACTGGCCGCACCCATCTATTAATTATTATTATTGTTATTATTATATATTTTATTCCTTAAACATGAGACAGCCAACTGAAACATTTAAAGATGCGTCACAAATACCATTGAATGGTGCTAATGGTTGATACGGTTTGCTGCCAGCATCCTAAGTATCTTTTAACTTTTTTCTTTTCAACTATTATTATGTCAGGTGTGTTGTGGGCCAAGTGCCTGTCAGTCTGGATTCTGAAGTCCCACAATATCTTGACTTTCTCATTCTCTAAAACCTTCTCAACCTGATGGTCCCAGTGGTTTTTGCTGCACTCAATTCCAAAATTTTGGCACAATTTCCAGTGAATGATCTTAGTAACGCGGTCATGGCGTTGTAGGTAGTCAGTTTGTGAAATTTTGCTGCACCCACTGATCTATTATTATTGTTGTTGTTGTTATTGTTGTTGTTGTTATTGAGTGGTTATTATTATTATTATCACAATTGTATCACAGCGGCCAGTTGTTTCGCCAGATTTGGCATTGATTAACAGTCGGGCCCCACCCACGGGCCTAGGACATCGTAACGTATTTTCGTAATATGCGTGCAGATCCAAGCACTGCGGCTTTTTGCATTTGACTGATGGTGATTTTGTCAACTTTTAACTGTTTTAAATGTAATTCCAGTGCTTTTGGAATAGCACCCAGTGTGCCGATTACCACTGGGATTACCACTGCTGGTTTGTGCCATAATCGTTGGATTTCAATTTTTAAGTCCTGGTATTTCTCGATTTTTTCATATTCCTTCTCGTCGACCCAGCTATCACCTGGTGTTGCGATGTCTATGATTGTAATGTTATTTTTCTCAACCAGGTTGTTGTTGTTGTTATCTTTTATTCATAAAACATAAAACAGTCAACTGAACATTTAAAAATGTATCACAAATATCACTGACTGCCACTGATGGTTGATAGGGGTTGCTGCCAACATCCTAGGTATCAACCAGGGGTGGGATACAAAATATTTTACTGCCGGTTCTGTGGGCGTGGTTTGGTGGGCATGGCAGGGGAAGATTTACTGCAAAATCCCCATTCCCTCCCGATCAGCTGAGACTCAACAGGGAGAGAATAGATGGGGGCGAGGCCAGCCAGAGGCGGCATCTGCCGTTTCTCCCAACTACTCAAAATTTCCGCTACCGGTTCTCCAGAACTGGTCAAAACCTGCTGAATACTATCTCTGGTACCAACCAAGTATCGTCTTAAATTGTACGTTGCTCCGAGTAGCGCAGTCTTTTGCAGCTCCATTGGCGCTACCCCTACTTGACGTATTTTGCTAAATTCTTGGACGTGGCATCAAGTGCCGCAATGACAATGGGTATCACTGTTACACTGTTGTTGTTGTTGTTGTTGTTGTTGTTGTTTGCATGCAGCCCATCCTCAAAATTCTGCCTTCCACATTTATGATGATACCACCTCTGGTTTTTCCTGCTGCTGACCAAAGGCTTATGGCCAAGGCTTTGTAAAACCCTTAGTAAGGCCACACCTGGAACCCTGCATCCAGTTTTGGTCGCCCCATTACAAAAAAGATGGTGAGACTTTGGAAAAAAAGGCAGAGAAGAGCAACTAAGAGAAGAGCATTTGCCCAGAATTCGTCTGGTGCACCAATTGTGGCCCTATTTGGATCGGGAGGCACTTCAAACGGTTACTCACGCCCTTGTCACCTCAAGGCTGGATTATTGCAACGCGCTCTACATGGGGCTACCCTTGAAAAGCGTTCAGAGACTGCAGCTAGTCCAGAATGCGGCCGCCCGAGCAATATTGGGTGTACAAGGCACACCCACGTTACACCTGTCCTCCGTGAGCTGCACTGGCTACCAATTGGTCTCCGGATGCAATTCAAGGTGTTGGTTATTACCTTTAAAGCCCTACATGGCTTAGGGCCAGCGTACCTTCGAGACCGCCTACTGCCACATACCTCCCAGTGGCCAGTAAGATCCCACAGATTGGGCCTCCTTCAGATGCCGTCAGCCAGACAGTGTCGGCTGGCGGGCCCCCGGAGGAGAGCCTTCTCTGTGGCTGCTCCGACTCTTTGGAATCAGCTCCCCCCAGAGATCCGGACCTTACCCACTCTCATGGCCTTCAGGAAAGCTATTAAAACCTGGCTGTTCCGGCAGGCCTGGGGCTGTTGACCTCACTGTTGAGGTCCAGCCCCGATTAGAATGAATGTATGTGATGTTGCGATTTTAAACCGTTTTTTCTCTCTTTTTTTGTAAGCCGTCCGGAGTCCTTCGGGATTGGGCGGCATATAAATTTTGATAATAAATAATAATAATAATAAATAAATGACTAAAGGCCTGGAGACTAAAACATAGGAAGAATGGTTGCAGGATTTGGGTGTAGCTGGTCTAGAGAAAAGAAGGAGGAGAGAAGGCATGATAGCAGTGTTCCAGTATTTGAGGGGATGCCACAAAGAAGAGGGGATCAAATTAGTCTCCAAGACAGGACAAGAAGCAATGGATGGAAACTAATCAAGGACAGAAGCAACCTAGAACTAAGGAGAAACTTCCTAACAGTGAGAACAATTAACAACTTGCCTCCAGAAGTTGTGGTTGCTTCATCACTGGAGGTTTTAAGAAGAGACTGGGCAGTCACTTTTCTGAAACGGTACAGGCTCTCCTGCTTGAGCAGGGGGTTGGACTAGAAGACCTCCAAGGTCCCTTCCAGCTCTAATCGGACTAATTAATCAACCCAACTTCTTGAGAAGTTTCTTTTTTCCTTCTTACCTTATCAAGCTTGACTTCTATCTCCACCACGTCTGTTTCTACCTCATCTATGGTCGCCCTGCGAAAAAAAAAGAAGAAGGAAAAACGGAGATTAAAATACCCGCTTGCCATCCCAGACAGAAGCATCGATTACTAAGCCAGGAGAAAGTGACACTACAAAAGACAGCAGAGAGACAAGAGGGGAATCATCCTTTGGCCTGAAAGTCTGTGTTAATAGTTAATAGTACCGTTCGGAAAAAGCGCTGGATCATTACTGTTAAATTAGCAACTTCATCTCATTGCTTTTATCCGTTCAACTTCTGAACTATTTCTCCATCAATCCGGGGGCTTGTTTTGTAAGCTAAGAGGGAGGTTTTAGAGGTCATCTAGCTTTACCCTCAAATGCAGAAAGCCGGGTGCCAACGCCAGTCTCTGCCCATCAGTCCTCTGACCTCGATGCGTTTAATAGCAACGGCACTTAGACTTATATATCGCTTCATAGTGCTTTACAGCCCTCTCTAAGCGGTTTAGAGAGTCAGCCTCTTGCCCTCAACAATCGGGGTCCTCATTTTACCCACCTCGGGAAGACGGAAGGCTAAGTCAACCTTGAGCCAATTGGTCAGGGTCGAACTCCTGGCAGTGGGCAGTTAGCCTGCAATACTGTATTCTAACCACTAGGAAGGAAGGAAGGAAGGAAGGAAGGAAGGAAGGAAGGAAGGAAGGAAGATAGCAATAGTATTTATGATTTGTATACTGCTTCACAGTGATTTACAGCCCTCTCTAAGCAGTTTTTAGAGTCAGCCTATTGCCCCCCAACAATTTGGGTCCTCATTTTACCCAACTTGGATGGATGGAAGGCTGAGCCAACTAGGAGGAAAAGGGGAATGGAAAAAGGGGAGATGAAAGGGAAGGGAAAGTAGGGGGGGAGGAAGGAAGGAAAAAAGGAAGGAAGGAAGAAGAGAGGGAGGGAAGGAGGAAGGGAGGGGGACGGAAGGAAAGACAGAAGGAAGAAAGGAAGGAAGGAATGAAAGAGGGAGGGAAGAAAGGAAGGAAGGGGAGGAAGGGAAGGAAGGAAGATAGCAATAGTATTTAAGATTTATATACTGCTTTACAGTGCTTTACAACCCTCTCCAAGTGGTTTACAGAGTCAGCCTCTTGCCCCCAACAATCTGGGTCCTCATTTTACCCAACTTGGATGGATGGAAGGCGGTCAACTAGGGGGAAAAGGGGAATGGGAAAAGGGGAGATGAAAGGGAGAGGAAGGGAGGGGAGGGGAAGGAAGAAGAGAGGGAGGGAGGAAGGGAGGGGAAAGGAAGGAAGGAAGGAAGGAAGGAAGGAAGGAAGGAAGGAAGGAAGGAAGGAAGGAAGGAAGGAAGGAAGGAAGGTCAGTCCTTTTCCATGGTCCCTCCCTCTTTGTATCACAAGGTCATTTCATTGTACAAATTTCACACTGTCTAACAGCAGAGCGTTAACCATGGCTCCGGAAGAAGCATCCCACAGCATCTTGCCCAGGTTGTTTCCCCTCTGCTTGAAAGGCCTCGCTTCGAAAGAAATGCAGTCTAGAATAAATCTCCAGCGTAAGTCAGCAGGCTAACTTGTCCTCCCCCCAACCCCCAGCTCCATAACTATGCACATCCAGCCAAGCAGTCCAGAGGGGAAAAAATATGTTAATAAGCCAAGATCCGAGACTTAGAATTTAGTCAATCTGGAAGTACGGGTGAGCCAAAACAAAAAAAGAGAGAGAGAGAAAATAAATATTTCTTCTGGAGCTCATTCGGTTGGTAGAACTGGACAATGGCTCCTTTAAGCCGTTTCCTGGAAGTGGAGCAAACCATGATGCGTCCAACTTGTCCGTCCACCCACCCACCTACCCGCTTGGCCAAATCCCAGGGGTTTTGCAACTCCTAATTGTGTGGTTCGTGATGCAGAAGAGAAGGGGGGGGAGCGAGTGGGGGGGCGGTACAGCCTGTGAAATGTCTTAAGCTTGCTCTCTCCCAGTATATAGACTTCACACCCTCCCCTTGTTTCCACCCGGTAATTATTTTCTCAGCAAACTCAATCCGCGTTATCCCTCTGCTAAAAAGCAGGTCGCTTCTTCCCTTCTTCAAATTGGCCAACCAAGTAAAGAAGAGCCTAGTTTTTTTCTTGACTTACCGTATTTTTGGGAGTATAAGACGCACTGGAGTATAAGACGCACCAAGATTTTTTTTCGTTGTAAATGTGTTTTTATTTTCCATTTTCATTTCGTACAGTCACATATATACTGTGCATAACCGGGGCCATATAACATTAAACAATAAACACAGCCATTCCTCTTGTCAACAATACCCCCAAAAATAGAAACCCAATGTACCTCTTCGACCCTCCATACACCCTTTCTTTCACCCACCTCCAACTTTCCATCTTCCCTGCACCAAGATTTTTAAGAGGCAAATTTTTTAAAAAAGTTTTTTGCACTCTGCAGTTCTCTCCAAAAAGGCCAATTTTTCGCAAAAATGGGCCGCCCTTTCTCCCCACAAAAAGGGCATGTATAGCCTTCAGAAGGCTTGTAGAGTGTTCCTGGGGGCTGGGAGGGTAAAATTAAGCAAAAAACGGCCCGTTTTTCACTCATTGCTGCCCTCCCTAGCCCCCAGGAGCACTATGAAAGCCTCCTAAAGGCTATGCATGGCCATTTTTGGTAAAGGGGGCAGGGTTTGGGGAGGCAAAAAATGCTGTATTCCGTGTATAAGACACACCCAGATTTTCAGTCTCTTTTTTGAGGGGAAAAGGTGCGTCTTATACTCCGAAAAATATGGTATTCACCGCCCCACACGAATAATGTAGGAAACCTCGTGTCAGGCTTGTCCCTGCTTGGATCTTCAGGGGAGAAAGACCCTCGACTCCCATTTGCAGTAAAAGGAATACTTTTACTAAAGCTACCATTTTTTCGAGTATAAGACACACCTCCCCCCCCCAAAAAAAGAGGGTGCATCATACACCGTCATATACCGAATGTAGCCCCAGCCATCCCCACCCGAGGTCAAAAACGCAAGGCATGGGGGCAGCGATGGTCCGTGGCAATCCCTGCAGCCTGGAACAGCTGATTGGGGGTATTCCGGCAGTCCCATCCACCTGCCAATCAGCCGTGCGGAATCAGGCTGCAATAAGTGCTGAAGCTGACCTGGCTGGTCAGAGTTTGCAGCAGCCATCACATTCAGAAAGCACAGTGACTGATTCAGCAGGATTCAAAATAATAATAATATACAATACATTACCAAAAGTAGGTTTTCCAAGGGAGCATTAAACACAAGCAAAACACAAGCAGTTTCACTTTCAGTTCTCAGCTAAGCCAGGCTCCTTCCTGTCTCCTTGTTGCTCACACAGCAAATTTCAGAGTCCAAATAGCCCTCATTGGCTGACTTAGTTGCTCTGCCTCTTCATTGGCTGACCTTGTTACCACGTGTCAGCTGAATACCATAGATGCTGATAGGCAGAGGCAGAATTTTGTTTCTTCCTATTTTCCTCCCCCCAAACTAAGGTACGTCTTATACTGCAAAGCGTCTTATACTCCGGAAAATACAGTAATTGGTTACAGCATAAGAAAGCCAGATCTGAAGATTCCCACAGGAAAGGGTGAAGAGAAATACTATCTGTCGTAGAACAGGGAGGACTGTCAAGTAGATGGGCCATCACCGTAGATATGGGTCTCTTCGAGTCTTAGGGTCCGTCAAACAGGGACACAGGAAGATGCTTTACACACCAAGCCAAATCATGGCAGGACAAGAAGCAATGGGTGGAAACTAATCAACGAGAGAAGCAACTTAGAACTAAGGAGGAATTTCCTGACAGTGGGAACAATTAACCAGCGGAACGACTTGCCTCCAGAAGTCGTGAATGCCCCAACACTGAAGGTTTTTAAGATGTTGGATAACCCTTTGTCCGAAGTGGTGGAGGGTCTCCTGTCTGAGCAGGGGGTTGGACTAGACGACCTCCAAGGTCCCTTCCAATTCTGTTGCTCTATTCTAAATTATATTCAACGGTGTAGGGCTGTGATGGTGAACCTTTTCGGCATCGAGTGCCCAAACCGGAACATTCGTGCATGCACACCCGCATGAGTGCCAAAGCCCGAAAATCAGCTGGCTGGCACATGCAGCTAATCTTCAGGTTTCTGGCACATACATGCCCACTGGCCAGCTGGTATTTGCATGCACCCGAGACCTGGAAACCAGAATACCAGCTGGCCAGCACATGTATGCCTGTTTTTTGACTGTTTTTAGGCTGTGTTTTGGGCCGTTTTCCGGTGCTCCGGCACGCAGGAAGACCAGCATGCGTGCTGCCATAGCTTCACCATCACAGGTGTAGGGGTTCCTGCCCAAGCAGGAGGGTGGACTAGAAGACCTCCAAGGTCCCTTCCAACTCTGTTGTTCTATTTGTTGGACAAGGAGTAAACTAGGATTCGGGGACCTGTCTCTCTCCGCTGTTCGATGTTCTCACGCTTGGAAGGTGAAACTGTGTAGGTACAGGTCTGTTTTCTGAACCATCAGGCAGAGGAACATAAGTTATCTCTGGGTCAGGTGGTTGTTCCATAGAACAGGGGTCTCCAACCTTGGCAACTTTAAGACTTTTGGACTTAAAAGTCCAAGTCTCAGAGGAATTCTGGGAGTTGAAGTCCAAAAGAACAACCTTGTTCTGCCATAGAACAAGGTTGGAGACTCCTGCCATAGAACATAGGTGTAGGGTTTCCTGCCTAAGCAGGAGGTTGGACTAGAAGACCTTCAAGGTCCCTTCCAACTCTGTTATTCTGTTAACATTGTGAGTCTATCTGTTCTATGTCTAGCATCTCTGTTGGCATTCGCCACCTGAGTTCAGGCTTCAAAGAAGCCACTTCTCTCTCTCTCTCTCTCTCTCATATCACACACACACACACACACACACACACAGAAAGAATCCTCAAAAACACCTCCTCCCCATCATCCCCCCCCCAATTTATTCTACCTCGTGCAGGAGAGTGCTTTTCCCATCTGATTCAGCTGCTAAGTCCTTTCCCGCTTTGGGATCCTGGGTTGTTATCCAAGTGAGCACCTCACAAATCTTCCCGGCTTCCCACCATCGGGGGGGGGGGGGGGGGGAGAGAAATGGGCCAGAAGCAACGTAGCAAGCACCTGGCCTCCTCTAGGAGAAGAATCCAGTTCTGTTTCTGGTACACGCCAGCTCTACAATCCACAGACATGACAGCGGCCCAAGGGGACGAGGAGAACTCCGTCTGGAAGCTCCCGTGAAGGTGAGTCAGGGAGCGTAATGACAATCGCGGCATCCGCGGGAAGATACGAGGCACGTGAGTGTGTGTGACCTCTTTCCCCAACCCGCACAAGCTTTGGCATGCGGGAAAGATGTCTTTTTGTAAGGTTGGCCGAGGCTTCCAAGAACGATTAAGCTAAGTAAAACAGCAGACGATGAGCAAGTGCCTGGAGGAAGACGTTTTGAAGAAACCAGGTGCCAACTATGGCCTGACCATAGATAAATGAAAGGTTCCTTTACATATTGTGCTAGTCGTTCCTGACTCTAGGGGGCGGTGCTCATCTCCATTTCAAAGCCGAAGAGCCAGCGCTGTCCAAAGACGTCTCCGTGGTCATGTGGCCAGCATGACTCAACTCCCGAAGGCGCATCAAACGCTGTTCCCTTCCCACCAAAGGTGGCACCTATTTTTCTACTTGCATTTTTTACGTGCTTTGAAACTGCTAGGTTGGCAGAAGCTGGGACAAGTCACGGGAGCTCACTCCGTTATGCGGCGCTAGGGATTCGAACCGCCAAACTGCTAACCTTTCAAACCGACAAGCTCAACGTCTTAGCCGCCGAGCCACCGCATCCCATTTGCCTGACCATATTATCGGACTAGAAGACCTCCAAGACAGCACAATAGCGATAGCAATAGCAGTTAGACTTATATATCGCTTCATAGGGCTTTCAGCCCTCTCTAAGCGGTTTACAGAGTCAGCATATCGCCCCCACAGTCTGGGTCCTCATTTCACCCACCTCGTAAGGATGGAAAGCTGAGTCAAGCCCCCAACAACAATCCGGGTCCTCATTTTACCCACCTCGGAAGGATGGAAGGCTGAGTCAACCTTGAGCCAGTGAGATTAGAACCGCTGAACTGCAGACAACAGTCAGCTGAAGTGGCCTGCAGTACTGCACCCTAACCACTGCGCCACCTCGGCTCTTACTCGGCACAAGAAATGAACCTTCCGGAATCTCGGAATTGGGACCATCCCTTACTGTGGAGAGAAACTGCTTCCTTTAGCAGATTCAGACGTAGCCACTAAGGTCAAAACTAGCCACGCCACCTGGAAATTGACACCTTGAGGAAGCTTCTGAATGCTTTTATGGCTCATCTTCTCAGCCACTGAACCTCCACGAACCAAAAGTCAGAAATTCTCTGAATTCCAGTAAGTCTTTCTGGTCGCTTCCCAAGAGATCTACCAATGCAACTGGGTACCAATTTAGCAGGGGTGAAATCTACTTACCTTCGCTACCGGTTTGCAAATGTGAGCGCGCAGGCGCCACCTCCGTGCACACACAGGACCTTCCGCGCATGCGCAGACTATCAAAAACAAACACTCTGTGATGACCTCCGAGTGAGTGGGCAGAGCTTGCTACCGAGTACGCCTGCTTTCTAGCTAATCTAAATTGCGTGTCACAGCTGATCGTCAGAAATACCAGTTCACCCGAACCGGTAGCGTTTTTTTACTATTGGTTTGGGTGAACCGGTCCAAACTGGTAGCATTTTTTTTTTACTACAGTTCGGGTGAACCAGTCCAAAACGGTAGCTTTTTTTTTACTACCGGTTCAGGCGAACCAGGCAAACTCGTAGCAATTTTTTTACTACCAGTTGGGTGAACTGGTCTGAATTAGTAGGTTTTTTTACTACCGGTTCAGGCGAACCAGGCAAACCAGTAGCAATTTTTTACTACCAGTTGGGTGAACCAGTCTGAATTAGTAGCTTTTTTGACTACCGGTGCAGGCGAACCAGGCAAACCAGTAGCAATTTTTTACTACCAGTTGGGTGAACTGGTCTGAATTAGTAGCTTTTTTGACTACCGATTCAGGCGAACCAGGCAAACCAGTAGCAATTTTTTACTACCAGTTGGGTGAACTGGTCTGAATTAGTAGGTTTTTTTACTACGCAGTTCAGGCAAACCAGGCAAACCAGTAGCAATTTTTTACTACCAGTTGGGTGAACCGGTCTGAATTAGTAGCTTTTTTGACTACCGGTTCAGGCGAACCAGGCAAACCAGTAGCAATTTTTTACTACCAGTTGGGTGAACCGGTCTGAATTAGTAGCTTTTTTGACTACTGGTTCAGGTGAACCAGGCAAACCAGTAGCAATTTTTTACTACCAGTTGGGTGAACCGGTCTGAATTAGTAGGTTTTTTTTACTACCGGTTCAGATGAACCAGTCCAAACCGGTAGCATTTTTTACTACCAATTCAGGCGAACCGGTCTGATCCAGTTGCTGTTTTTACTACCGGTTCAGGCGAACCAGTCCAAACCCATAGCATTTTTTTACTACGAGTTTGGGTGAATTAGTCCAAACCGGTAGCATTTTCTTATTACCAGTTTGGGTGAACCAGTCCGAACTGGTAGCTTTTTTTACTACCAGTTCAGGCGAACCGGTCCGATCCAGCTGCTTTATTTACGACCGGTTCAGGCGAACCAGTTTGAACCGGTAGCATTTCATCCCTGCAATTTAGACTTCGGAAGGCTGGGTCTTCAAACTCAGTAGGCCCAGATTGGCTCCCCGAGACTTAATAGGCAGCCAGTTGGGGTTCTTTTCAAACCCAGTTCGATTTTGGCATCCTGCTGCACTTTCGGGCGGGATGCCTGCGATTCCTACTACGTCAGACATTCTGTCTCTCCCTGGCGGGCGGCATAAGCCGTCACCGCTTGATTTCTGCGGCCCAGTTGGCAGCAGCCCCCGGAGTCACGACAGGGTGTCAAGCATTCCCCTCTGAGAGAGGGGGGGGGGAGAAGAGACCCTCACACCCAGACAACTTGGCGTCCAGACTCATAAGCCCAACATCGAGGAAAAAAAATAAAGCATCACAAAAAACGATTAAAAAAATACAAAACAAAACCCAGAGGAAACGTTTCAAGCCATTAATCACCATCCTGGATTACATAAGACAGGCGAGATCTGGTTTCGTTCAACGCGAGAAAGAACTAGAAGAAGCAACAGAGAAGAAGGGGCCGTGAGGACAGCTGGGCCTTGAACTCCCTTTCCCACAAGACTGGACAGAAATACCTGCTAACTTACAAGGGGGGATAAAATAAAGGTTCCCCTCGCACATATGCACTAGTCGTTCCTGACTCTAGGGGGCGGTGCTCATCTCCGTTTCAAAGCCGAAGAGCCAGCGCTGTCCGAAGACGTCTCCGTGGTCATGTGGCCGGCATGACTCAACTCCTGAAGGCGCACGGAACGCTGTTCCCTTCCCACCAAAGGTGGTTCCTATTTTTCTACTTCCATTTCTTACGTGCTTTCGAACTGCTAGGTTGGCAGAAGCTGGGATGAGTCACGGGAGCTCACTCCGTTACGCGGCACTTAGGGATTCCAACCGCCGAACTGCTGACCTTTCTGATCGACAAGCTCAGCATCTTAGCCACTGAGCCACCACACCCCTCGAAAGTGGAATAAATGAAGATTGTTCTATCGGCCGGGCATTTTTGACCTTGGAATGTCACAGTACTTGTAGCCCTTTGCTTGCAACAGTTCATTTAGTCACCACTTGAAGTTAGAACAGCACTGAAAACAGGGACTTACAACCATTTTTCACACTTACGACCGTCATAGCATTCCCCGTGGTCCTTCCTTCCTTCCTATCACATCTTTCCTTCCTTCCTTCCTTCCTTCTTCTCTCTGTCTCTCTCCCTGTCTCTCCTTGTCTCCCTATCTCTCTGTCTCTCTTGTCTGTCTCTCTCTGTGACTCTCTCTGTCTCTCTCTCTCTCTCTATCTATCTATCTCTGTCTCTCTTGTCTGTCTCTCTCTGTCTCTGTCTCTGTCTCTCTCTCTCTCTCTTGTCTGTCTCTCTGTCTCTCTCCCTCTCTCTCTCCCTCTCTTGTCTGTCTCTCTCTCTCTCTCTCTCTCTCTCTCTCTATCTATCTATCTATCTATCTGTCTCTCTTGTCTGTCTCTCTGTCTCTGTCTCTCTCTGTCTCTGTCTGTCTCTCTCTGTCTCTCTGTCTCTCTCTCTATCTATTTATCTCTCTGTCTCTCTTGTCTGTCTCTCTGTCTCTGTCTCTCTCTGTCTCTCTCTCTATCTATCTATCTATCTCTGTCTCTCTTGTCTGTCTCTCTCTCTATCTATCTATCTCTCTGTCTCTCTTGTCTGTCTCTCTGTCTCTCTGTCTCTCTTGTCTGTCTCTCTGTCTCTGTCTCTCTTGTCTCTCTATCTCCCTGTCTCTCTCTGTCTCTGTCTTTCTTTCTTATAAAAGGGAGGCCTATCTGAGGAGTTATCCCCTGTCTGCTGGCAGTGAAGAGCCATTAACTGGACCCCTTCCGACCCATCCTTCTTGAAGCTGGCTCCAAAGAGATATATTCTGCATCTGCCTGCTCCTTTTTTAAGCCTCCCCCTCTCCCCTCCCCTCCTGTTGGCAAGGCCTGGCTTTTTCTGAAATACAATAATGAACGTCTTTCTCCTGGGCTGATTCCTTCTCGCTATTTTTATTCTCCTGGCCTGGAAGTCACGTGGGCTCTGCATGGAAATCTTTCCCCTGTCTGCTTTGGCTGGGATCCTTCCGCAAAGGTTTTATCTCAGCTGCACGGCTGAAGAGAGAGACACGGATGCAAGGGGGGGGAGGAATGAATGAATGAATGAATGAATGAATGAATGAAGGAGGGAAGGAAGGAAGGAAGGAAGGAAGGGGAAGGGAGGAAGGGATGGGTGGCAAGAAAAGAAGGCAAGGCATGATGGATGAGAAGGAAAGAAGGGAAGGAAGGAGGGTGAGGGATGGAAAGGAAGGAAGGAAAGATGTGAGGGATGGGAAGGAAGGAAGGAAGGAAGGAAAGATGGATAGGAAGGAAGGAGGGAAAGATGGGATGGATAGGAAGGAAGGTGAGAAAGATGATGGAAGGAGGGAAGGAAAGAGAGGGAAGGAGGGAGAGGGAAGGAAGAAAGAAAAGAAGGAAGCAATGAAAGATGGATAGGAAGGAAGGAGGGAGGGAGGGAATGATGTGATGGATGGGAAGGAAGGAAGGAAAAGATGTGATGGGTGGAAGGAAGGAAGGAAAGAGAGGGAAGGAGGGAGAGGGAAGGAAGGGAGGAAGGAAAGAAGAAGGAAGGAAAAATGGATAGGAAGGAAGGGAAAGATGTGATGGATGGAAGGAAGGAAGGAAAGAGAGGGAAGGAGGGGGAGGGAAGGAAGGAAGGAAAGAGATGGAAGGATGGAGAGGGAAGGAAGGAGGGAGGGAGGGAAGGAAGGTGAGAAAGATGTAATGAATAGGAAGGAAGGAATGACTTTTCAGAGGAGGAGGAGAAAGAGAAGACCACAAGATGGACCATGTTGACATTCAAATAACGGCATCGCATGAGGTTCTTGCCCTTATTTTGCCTGCCAAGGTTAACCTATTTCAAGTCACTCAAGAGGAAACTCTTGCTTTGAAACATTTCACTGGGCGCTTGAAGGACTGCTTTGCCCCTCCCTGCTTGGGCTTCACCTCAACCCATTGGATCCCGTCCCAAAGTTCTGTCTCGCCAAGGTTTCAGTGGTGCAGCGGAGCACAATCACAACAACACCACACCCCAGCCAGGTGCAAAACCCAACAAAAGATCAATCCCACCCATTCCAAGACCCAATCAGGGGTTTTTTGTTTGGGGGGGGGGGGTGCGCTGGAAGAAAGCCAGAAAGGCGAGGCTGTGAATTTCCTCTTAGCCTGCCAAGGGGTTGCCTTGTTCCCTCTACCCACCCACCCGCGGGATGGCACGCGCCAAAAGCACACAAACAGTGGCTAAATCGCTTTGTGAACTCCGCCGTGGTGGCACTTTGCCCACAGACCAGCCATGAGCTGTAACCACGTCTAACACAATCGTTCTGGACAGAGAGTTTGATCAGATCACTGGGGGGGGGGGTGTTTGTGTGTGTGCATTTCTGTGGTTTTCTCTCCTTATCCACCCCACCCCCCGACACACACGCACCTGGCCAGCAAGGAAGAATCCCTAGGCACCCAAGGGTAGGGGGTGGGGGCCCTGCAGCAAAGTTACACCTCCGCCAGTAAAATAGTCAGGATTGGATTGTAAATACACCGAGCCTCGGCGCAAACACAAAATCCTTCTAGTCATTGCCACATGCTCGTCTTAACCGCACCGTCTTGCAACTTTTCTTTTGGCACAATTCATTCTGCAAGCGTGGCAGAATTTTATCACAGCCCCGTTGTGCCGAAGGATGAAAGAGCTTTGTGACTTCAAATGCGCGCGCTCAGAAACACACACACACACACACACACACACACACACACACACACACACACACCAGCTCACAAAGGACCGAAGCAAAATATCACCTCTGCCTTCGTTAGAGGGGCACAATGTTTTTAAAGCCTTGGCCTGAAATTCATAAGCCACAGGATGCGCTCTTCAAAAGCTGGACTAGAAGACCTCCAAGGTCCCTTCCAACTCTGTTATTCTATTCCTATTCCTATTCCTATCCTATCCTATTCTACATTCTATTCTATTCTATTCCTATTCTATTTTCAAACACACTTGGTCAGTAAAGAATTCTGTTCTTTCCTGTCCTGTCCTGTCCTGTTCTGTCCTATCCTACTCTACTCTATTTTCAATCACACTTGGCCAATGAAGAATTATATCCTATCCTATCCTATCCTATCCTATCCTATCCTATCCTATCCTATCCTATCCTATCCTATCCTACTTTCTATCCTATCCTATTCTATTCTCTCCTATCCTATCCTACTCTACTCTACTTTCAATCACACTTGGCCAATAAAGAATTCTATCCTATCCTACTTTCTATCCTATCCTATCCTATCCTATCCTATCCTATCCTATCCTATCCTATCCTATCCTATTCTATTCTATTCCATCCTATTCTCTCCTTTCCTATTCTACTCTACTTTCAATCACACTTGGCCAATAAAGAATTCTATCCTATCCTATCCTATCCTATCCTACTTTCTATCCTATCCTACTTTCTATCCTATCCTATTCCATTCTATTCTCTCCTTTCCTATTCTACTCTACTTTCAATCACACTTGGCCAATAAAGAATTCTATCCTATCCTATCCTACTCTACTTTCAATCACACTTGGCCAATAAAGAATTCTATTCTATTCTATTCTATCCTATCCTATCCTATCCTATCCCATTCCATTCTCTCCTCTCCTATTCTACTCTACTTTCAATCACACTTGGCCAATAAAGAATTCTATTCTATTCTATTCTATTCTATTCTATTCTAACCTTATATTATTCTATTCTGTTCTATCCTTATATTATTCCATTCCATTCCATTCTATTCTAAAGCGGGCCGAGTCCCAGCAATGAAGACATTGGGCACAAGACACAAAACTAAACCTAACCAGCATGTACATCTCGTAAATGTTAAATCAAGCAAGAACTACACACAGGATACCTTCCCATTCAGGGATGCTTGAAAGCCTTACAGCAACATCAGGCATGTAAACGAGTTCAGACACACGAAAGGAACAGCCTTGTTGGCAAGCAACCAGCTGTTATCAAGCTTCACAGTTAGAAATGTCGATTTTTTTTTCCTGCTTCTCGGGGCCAAAAGTGAACAGAAATCCCCATTCGCTCCCCCTTTTTCTACACCTTTCCCCTTTTGTCACCTCCAATATTTTCAACCAAAAACATAACCTCGCTAGAATAGGGGCCAGGCACCATACGATACGTCGCCCTCAAGTTACGGCCACAATGGAGCCCAAATTTTCTCTTGCTAAGCGAGAACTTTGCTCAGCGAGGTTTGTCCCTTTTTAACGATGTTTCTTGCCACGGTCGTTTAAGTGAATCGGTGCAGTTGTGAAGTTACTCAAGCGGTTGTTAAGTGAATCTGCCTTCCCCCATTTGACTTTGCGAGTCAGAAGGTCATAAAAATGGGATCGTTTGACCCCGGGACATTGCAACTGTCGCGGATATGAGCCAGAGGTCCAAATTTCGATGACGTGACAGTCGTAAGTGTGAAAAATGGTCCTAAGTCGCTTTTTCGAGGGCCGTTGTAACGTTGAATGTCACTAAACGAACGGTTGTAAGTCGAGGACTACAACAGGTACCATCGACGCATTTCTCTTCTGAATCATTTCTGTTGGTTCCTTAGTCAAACTGAGCCACCGAACCAGTGATGGGTTCCGGCTGCCGTCGCAACTGGTACGCTGCACACGGGGCCGGGCGTCCTCGTCGGGCAAGCGCGCTGCACATGCATGCACACGCCATCGCCCTGCGACACCCAGCTGATCGCCGGAGGTCGCGCAGGCGTCACATGCTGTGCGCGCGTGCACAATTGCCCCGCTTCCTTCAAAAACAGGTAAGGAACACGGACAGGCGGGCGGACAAATGAGCCACCGTACCGGTACGGTGGCTGCTGCTCCCGGCTAATGCTGGTACGGTCGTACCGGGCTGTACCTCCAGGAACCCGACACTCTACTGAATGCAACAGATTCTGTCGGGTTCAAAGCAAACTCCTTGTCTTCCCAGGATTTCTTCCGCTTTGATCTTCGGCTAATTCTAGCGCCGCATCGCTTGTGCAGCCCACCACTGGCGAGAAAGTTAAAATTATAAGTACTTCTGACAAAAACTGAGCACAAGGAAGGTGGATCGACCTCTCCTGTTAGCATATCTGTGCTCTTCAAGCACGAACCGGGACGTTTTTGGATTCTCCTGCCAAGGGAATTCTCGCAGTCCCTACAAATCCAACACAAATCCAACACAACGCAAAGCCAACCCAAGGCCGACACAAATTCAAGGACACACACGGCCTCCAACCACGCTCCTTCCCCACGCCTCTCCAATCGTCTTCTTTCCCCACCTTTGCAACATCATTTCACATCGCTCGCTCGCTCGCTCTTTCTCCCCATGTGAGAAAACGACACCATGGCAACCCTTCACCATGGCAACCGTCTCCCGGCTCAGGGGATCCGGGGGCCCGGCCACCACCGCAGCTGGCATCTGCTCCCATCCCTCCAAGAGGCTCGGAAGATTTCGCCTGGCATGTCAAATGTGGCACACGGCTCGTGGCGTTTGGGATTTCAAGGCTCTCTCTATATATAGAGAGAGTAAAAAAACCTGGGCTGTCAAAATTGCAAATCATCAGGTGTGTGTGAGAGAGAGGGGGGGGGGGGGAGAGGGAGGAAGAACCTAACCAGTAGATTTCTCCCTGGCGGTTGAAACCGGAATTTTGCATTTTATTAGGCTATCCTGACTTGGAAATAAAATTAAAAAAACTTTTGAGTGTACCAGGGCAACACGCAAAAGGCAATGTAATAGTAAGCATTCATTGAAAAGCAATTTCATTTAGTGCAATTGGAATATGTTTGACTGTACTATGAAGAAAGACGAGGGCAAGGTTTTAGGTTTTAAAAAGTCACTTAAACCTGCCAAACTTGGCACACATCACAATACTTTCTCCCTTGCACCTCCATCCCAGAGGCGCCTTCCTTCCTTCCTTCCTTCCTTCCTTCCTTCCTTCCTCTCTCCCTCCCTCCATTTATCCATCATTCATCTCCTTCCTTCTCTCCATTTATCCTTCCTCCCTCTATTTATCCATCCTTCCCTCTCCATTTATCCTTCCTTCCTCCCTTTATCCATCCTTCCTTCCATCTCTCCATTTATCCTTCCTTCCTTCTTTCCTTTCTTCCCTCCATTCTTCCTCCCTCCCTCCCTCTCTCCCTCCATTTATACATTCTTCCTTCCTTTCCTTCCTTCTCTCCATTCTTCCCTTTCCTTCCTCCCTCCATTTATCCATCCTTACTTCTCTCGATTTATCCATCCTTCCTTCCTTCACTCCATTCTTCCTCCCTCCCTCCCTCCATTTATCCTTTCTTCCTCTCCATTCATCCTTCCTTCTTTCTCTCCATTTATCCTTCCTTCCTTCTCTACATTCTTCCTTCCTCCCTCCCTCCCTCCATTTATCCATCCTTCCTTCTTTCTCTCCATTTATCCTCCTTCCTTCACTCCATTCTTCCTACCTCCCTACCTACCTCCATTGATCCATCCTTCCGTCTCTCCATTCATCCTTCCTTCTTTCTCCACATTCTTCCTTCCTCCCTCTCTCCATTTATCCATCCTTCCTTCCTTTTCTCCATTTATCCTTCCTCCCTTCTCTCCATTTATCTTTCCACCCTCCATTTTTCCTTCCTTCCTTCCTTCCTTCCTTCCTTCCCTCCTTCCTTCCTTCCTTCCTTGGCACTGAAGTTCGCCCATCTTAAACTTGCCAAGGTTGAGTAAACCCTGCTCAATAGCACCAATAAGCTGTTGGCCCAAGATCCATCTCTCCAAACAGCTAGTCACTTCCAAATTACGAGATAATTACACGTTCCCTGATTATGATGAACTCGGAATGATTTCCCATCAGCCACCTTTCGGCGGAAGAGAATTGCTCCATTTCCTGCAGGCCGGTGGGAACATAAAGCAGGACGAAGCAGACAAAACAGATCAACCCAGAATTAATTGTGGCTCCTTTCCTGTAGCCAAGATACACAAATCCACCACCCTGGCTGCCTCCTGGCTGTTTATAAGCCAAACTTCCCCAAGATTAGATCCCGTTTGGCACATGAGAAAGTTAAAATGGAGAACTCAAAACCTCCCAACACCCCCCCCACCCTCCCCATTATTTTTGGCTTAAGAAGAAGAAGAAGGGGAGGTAGAAATCCAGGGATTGAAGCATTCCAAGCTAAGACAAATATTTAAACTAGATTCCCAGAGCGTTGCCCTCTTTTTTCAAGAGAATCTCGATTGTTCTGATTAAAAGAGAGAGAGAGAAAAAAAACAGAATAAAGCCTTGCTTGCAATACTATGAATAAAGGAAGTCCTTGATTTACAATCTGGCTTGTAGTGACCATTCAAAATTATAACGGCGCTGACCATGATTCCCAAGACAGCCGCAGCATTCGGGCCATCAAAATTTGGGCGCTTGGCTGTTCTAACGGAGGCTTCCCGAGAGCACGAAGCAAACTCCTGGTCCCGACAAAAAACCCTTTTTATTAATTGGCTGTGAATTCTGCTCATTCCCATCCAAAAAAGTCTTTCAAGGGAGGATTTACGGTCACAGACCTTATCTGGCTTGGAGAGCTGCCAGGCCTATCTCTGCAGAACTTGGCCAGGAGCCTTGGAGAGTCACCAACCAATGAAGCGAACTAAGTGTCTCCTGCAAACTCCACTCCCCTTTTGCTCTTCTTTTATTCCCTCTGGGAGGGGCCATTCACCGTCCACCTGCTTTTTAGCTCTTCCCTTCATCTGGCCACTCTTCACATGTCCACACTGGGAACAGGCTCCAGCTGTTCGTCTGCCCCACTGATGTCTGACTCCAAAGGCAGCTGATAACTGGCATATGGCTCTGGCCCCCTCTCTGCCTCTGACACAGAGCCCTCATCCGAGTCTTCCCCAGACTCCAGGACTGGCCCATCTTCCTCCCCAACCTCCTCACTGAAAATAAGCCCTCCCCAAAAATATTCTAACACAGCAGCAGATATGAGGTGACCACGCTTGCCGCCTCCTGCACCTCAAAAATAATAAGACCTCCCTGAAAATAAGGCCAAGCGCTTATTTCGGGGGGAGTCAAAAGAAAATAAGACCCTGTCTTATTTTCAGGGAAACACAGTAGAAGACGGGTATATGTATAGCCACAGATCTAGAAGTGTCTTTAGAGCATTTCTAACTAACCTAGCAATCAAAAGTAATAGTGATAAGTTCAACCTTTGACTGCGTTCAAATGAATCCGATTAGTGAATTAATCTCAACCAATCAATCAGTAAGAACCTGGAAGGGACTTTGTAGGTCATCTAGTCCAACCCCCTGCTCAGGCAGGAGACATTATACAATTTCAGACTGACCGGTTGCTCAATCTCTTCTGAAAAACCTCCAGCGACGAAGCACCCACAACTTCCAGTGGCAAGCCGTTCCACTGGTTAATTGTCCTCCCTGTTAGGAAGTCTCTCCTTCATTCCATGTTGCTTCTTTCCTTCATCAGTTTCCATCCATTGTTTCTCGTCTTGTCTCTTTTTCTGGGCACTGAGCTGCAAATTTACCAAACCAGCCCGATTTGCATCCAAGCCAAAGACTCAAACTAGCAAACCAAGATTATTGTATTTTTCAGAGTATAAGATGCACCAGAGTATAAGACGCACCAAGGTTTTGAAGAGGGAATTTTTTAAAAAAGTAGTTAGGTAGATAGAGGGATAGAGAGGGAGAGAAAGAGAGAGAAATAGAGTAGGGAGGGAGGGAGAGAGAGAGAGTAGTTAGGTAGGTAGATAGGTAAAGGGATAGAGAGAGAGGTAGATAGGTAAAGGGATAGAGAGGGATAGAGAGAGAGAGAGAGAGAGAGAGAAAGAGACACACACACAGAGAAAAATACAGTACGTAGGTAGGGAGAGAGAGAGAAAGTAATTAGGTAAGTAGATAGGTAAAGGGATAGAGAGAGAGAAAGAGACAGAGAGAGAGAGAGAAATACAGTAGGGAGGGAGGGAGGGAGGGAGGGAGTAGTTAGGTAGGTAGATAGGTAAAGGGAAAGTGAGAGAGAGAAAGAGACACACAGAGAGAGAGAGAAATACAGTAGGTAGCTAGGGAGATGTTTCCAGGTGTATTTATCCATGTGCTGGAGAAGGAAATCGCTGACAATCTGCAGCACCTAAAACTTTGTTTCTGCTGGCACAGCACTTGATCAATGTAATTCTCATCAATCAGTTAAAGAGCTTTCCAAAAGCAGGGGGGGGGAGTTTTTGCACTCTGCAAACCTCCCAAAAATGGTCCGTATACCCATAAGGGTATGCACGGCCATTTTGATGAAGGGGCGGGGCTTCTGGTGGCAAAAAATGCTGTATTCGATGTATAAGACGCACCCAGATTTTCAGCCTCTTTTTTGAGGAAAAAAGGTGCGTCTTATACTCCGAAAAATACGGTAATGCTTCGTAACTTCCTCTCGGCCTTTATGATCTACTAATCCATTCGAAATTCGCAATGGAATGCTCTGTGTGTGTGTGTGTGTGTGTGTGTGTGTGTGTGTGTGTGTGGTTTTTTTTCCAGGCCCGCCTGCCTTTTTTTCCCTTTCCTTTCCTTTTTATTGCATTTTTTTAAGTTTCTAAAATCTGAGCAAGGAGAGAGTTTGGAACAGAAAGGGCAGAAGGAAAAAAGGAAATCTTTTTTTTTTTAAATCAACTCTTTTGCGGGATGCCCTTCAAATACCAATGCTTTAAATTCCCATCATAGCCCAGAAAAGGGCGTCACTAAATCACCCTGCGCAGCCACACAACCAAAGCAATTCTTAAAATATTCCCTCTCCCCCCACCCCACCCCCAAAAAACCCTCTTTTGAAACAGGGTAGTTGTTTACACAAAGTCAGCTGTGCTCCGGAAATCTCCTTCCCTTTCCAGAATCTCCCCCCGCCTTTAGTTAAATTATGCCAAAGCCTATGGAGAGCCGCCAAAAATGTTGTGGGGGGGGGGATGTCACACGGTGATGGGGGGAGCACTTTTTCCAAGCCAGAATAGAGTAGAGTAGAATAGAATAAAATAGAATAGAATATAGACAGAATAGAATAGAATAGAACAGAATGAGGAATGGAGTAGAATAGAATAGAATATAAGATAGACAGAATAGAACAGAATGAGGAATAGAGTAGAGTAGAATAGAATAGAATAGAATAGGACAGAACAGGGAATAGAATAGAATAGAATAGAATAACAGAGTTGGAAGGGATCTTGGAGGTCTTCTAGTCCAACCCCCTGCTCAGGCAGAAATCCCTATACCACTTCAGGCAAGTGGTTATCCAACATCTTCTTAAAAACTTTCAGTGTTGGAGCATTCACAACTTCTGGAGGCAAGTTGTTCCCCTGATTAATTG